>NC_081408.1:7560494-7582994 GCF_030272615.1 Cryptomeria japonica
TCTCTCTCTCTCTCTCCCTCTCTCTCCCTCTCCATCCTTCTCTCTCTCTCTCTCTCTCTCTCTCTCTCTCTTCTCTCTCTCTCTCTCTCTCTCTCTCTCTCTCTCTCTCTCTCTCTCTCTCTCTCTCTCTCTCTCTCTCTCTCCCTTCCTCCATACCCCTTCTTCTCTCCCACCTAACAAGTGAAAAGTACAAAGAGTGATTTCCAACTAACAAGTGAAAAGAACAGTTTTGATTTATATGGATAATTACAAACATTTTCAACTGTTGGATATATTTATTTTGTGATGTTCATTGATGACTATGTGTGAAAGATATGGGTATGTTTTATTAAACATGTCTGAAAATTTTTATATTTTCTATAAAATCAAAGCTTAAGTTGAAAAGAAAAGTGGATATTATAACAAGATACTAAGAATAGATAGAGTTTCCACTGGTCCAACACGACTGAAAACACATCAAACACTTTCTACACCTAAAGTCAAGCCTCCACTGTGATACATCAGCCCACATCTTGGAATCTTCGTCAAATCAAGTGTCATCACACCTAAATGGGCATGTACACTTTTTTGTCTTTTCAAGAGAGGACAGGTAGGGGCACCGAGGACTAGAAGGATAACCTAATCATCCTCTCCCCAGAAAGCTACAAGTAGCTTATGCTATACTAAGGATTTCTTTTTCATCTTAGGGGTGAAACCTTCTATGCCCTTGCATTGAAAATTATTGCAGTTCTCAGAGGTAGATTGGTGGGTCTCTAACTAAAAGGTGTCTAGTCACAATCTAGGGTGTTACCAACACCTTGCAAGCATCCAAACCAACTTTACTTAAAGTATAGAGCCCCTTTTAGATTGACAAGTATGACAAAGGCTAATGTTAGTGAGATTTTGACTTTCGTCTCATCCAAATTTCTATTGTGGACTAGATCAAAGTACCACTTTAAGTCATTCCCTATATAGAGTGATTACTTCTCCAAGAGGCGGGCTTTCTAATTGAGGGTAAGCAAAAAAGAAAAGAGATGGGTCTGGTTTCTAGTCACCCAAGCTTTTACAAGGGGAAAGCATACACCTACCACCTCACAAGCATAGAAGATAGTGATTGATTAACCTCCTAGAAACTATGTGAAGCTATTATAAACATACAAAAAAGCAAAATCTAAGATGATAACAAAAATTAAAGAAAAAACCTTGCAAAATAACTGATTAGTAGTTTCAGGTTTGTGTCTTCGGCATACGTAAGTAGCTGCAACAATGGTTAGTGCCAAATTAGTCCAAAAACAAAAACCAAAAGAACTGAAAACTACAAATAGCCTAAAAGTGAAGCTTGGTGACTTAAATGTGCAAAAACAGTTAGTGGATGCACCATAACAAAGTATGGATGCATAGAAAGATTGGACGGGTGTGTAGAAAAACTGGATGGATGTGCAAATATACTAAATGTATGCGCAAAAATACTTAATGCATCCACAACAAAAAGTCGATGAATGTGCAAAAAGGTATAGTGAATGCACAAAAATATGTGGCAAATGCACAAAAATAATGATTTTATGAAACTGCAAGCTAAAACCAAAAAGAAAATAACCATTTATTGTGTATGAAATTCTATTCTCTAGTGTGTATGTGCAGAATTGGAACACGGATGCATAAGAACGCTCTCTTATGCCTATAACACTCAAAATCTCATATTTTATGTTAAATTAGGAGTGGAACCCATGGTGAGCACCAAAAATGTGAGCTTGGAAAATGAAAACTAAGTAGAACACAATGATAAAACATAAATTATCTAAAAATTCTACAAAATCAAGTATTGCCAATGAAAGTATCAAGAAATCAAAAAAAAAAAGAGATTGTACATTCAAATAGCTGATTATTCTTTACTATCCCATTATGTTCTATCTCCTAAGATCTTGGTATTGGTTTTGCTCTCATAATATTGCACTATTATTGTTCCAAGATGTCTTCAATGAGAATGAACCTTTGTGGTTGATTGAAATACAAAATGAAAGTATTCTTACAATATAAAGCTAAGATGATGATAATGAAATGATATGAACCTGCTATGAAGATGAAGCTATTATAGATATGCAAGCTATTACTAGGATGAAACTATAGTGGCAATATGATGATGAATTAATGCTAATTAAGCCAATGGCACACTTTTTCTATGATCTCTTGAAAGCATGAAACTATAATAAACACACTAAACTCTTGCCTATTAGCGAAAATGAGGAAATGAGGTTTCCTTTTATAGGAAATCCATGGTTATGATCTTAGGTGGCAAAGATCAATGGATAGGAATTGGTCTTGAGAGAATGGGTGGCTAAGATTGAATTGGTTATATTGTGAGAGAGAAAAGAGGATGTTCCTCCTACATTGACAAGGTGAAGGAAAAGGTGAGAGGAGAAGCCACATGCCATGATGCTCTCCATGACCATGAGAAGGAATAGGAAGAAACATCCCAAGTTGTTGGAATGTGAGAGAAAAGGTAGGCCTCATTTGACCACGATGAGGTGGAGAGAGACCAAAGTCTTGAGAATAGGGAAGGTGGAGAATGAATAAGAGATAAGGTGACACATAAGCCACCCACTTCCTTTTGACTAGGAAGGACATTAAAGATAAATAACTAATTAAAATTAAAAATATTTAATTTTCCTAGCCACATGAGGATGAGGTGGTAGATGAGATAGAAAGTTGACATGGAAGAGTTATGTGGAGGGTGAAGTGGACTTAGAAAAATTGACTCTATCTTTAGAGAGGAATTAAATAAATTAAAAAAATAATAATTAATGGAAACTTAAGAAGACTTAAGACTTTAATTAAATAAATTAATATTTATTTAACCCCAAGAAGAGTAAACTAAGAATGAATCACAAAAATAAATTAAATAATTTATTTATTGATAGAAGAATAGACATTAATTAAATAATTAATAATATACATTAATTCATTAATATTTAATTAATGTATCTCGAACCAATTTTAAGCACATACAACTCTCATTGCAAGAGTTTTAAGGAACCCATTTTTTTTACTAGGGTGGTTAATGAGAAGAGGAGTGGAGGTATAGGTCAGTGTGGGTAGATTTTCTAAACACTTGATGACCAAGGGAGTCGTCCGAATTCTTAATGAGCAAAATGTCAAGGAGAAGAAGTTGTTTTTCATATTTGAGATCCTTGGTGAAGGATATACAAGGAGTAATGTTGTTAAGGTGAGCATGGAATTATTCTAACTTGTTAAGACCGAGGGAGCAACAAACATTAGTATCATCCACATATTCTTTCCACCACCTTGGTTTGAGCGAGAAGTGTAAAGCAACCTCTTCAAAGTTTTCTATGTATAAGTTTGCAATGGGAGAAAGAGGGAAGCCCATAGCCACTCCATCAACTTACTCATAGATAATGCTCTGAAAAGAGAAAAAAAGTTTATTTAAGCAACAACTCTACCAAGGTGGCAATCTTCTCACTTGATTTGTACCTAACTATTTCAATGGAATCGGGGATAGGAACCTTAGCGAAAAGGGTAATGACATTGGAACTCACCAAGAGGTCATTCCTTTCCAATTTTTTTGTCTTTGAGAAATTGTATGAAATGGGTGGTCCTTGATAAACAAGTCAAATTTAATTGCCAATAGGGCAATAAGTTTGGAAAGGAAAGAGGCCAAATTATAAGTAGGGGAGCTTATGGTGTCAACTATGGGTCTAAGAGGAACATCAGGATTTTTAATTTTGGGGCCCCATAGATACGGGAGGGTCAATTCCTTGTTGGGTAAAGACGGTTCTTAGTAGCAACATCAAAGAAGGAACCAAAAATTGACGACTTAACTCTACAAATTTTGACACAAGGGCTATGAGATAAGATTTTATAATTATGTAAGAGAGCAAATCCAGCATCTTAGTGATGTAGTCTTGCCTATTCATAATCACAATGGCATTGCCTTTGTCGGCTTTCGTAATGACCAAGTCCTTATTTTGTTCATGAGTTTGTTAAAGGCAAGACACTCAGTTTTAGGAGTGTTGCTTAATGCCACTGCACAATCTTGTCTGGCCTCTGCCGCAATATCCTCGGGAAGCAGACGGACAATGTTTTCAATTTCTATGAGGAAGTCAACATGGGGGATGAGGCCTTAATCGTTTCTACATCAAAATTAGAGGAGTCCCGAGGAGTAGCAAGATCCGAGGAGGATTCCATGACATTAGAAGAACTAGGCGAAGAAGCTGGACATTGCAAGGGAAAATCAATGCAACACGTACCTAGCAGGGGACCGTTGATAGATGAACGTTGTTAAATTGTTGCAAGGGAGAAACCTCTCTGGAGAACTCCATGGATTCTGCAGTTGTCGACCAGTACCTAGGATGAGAGGTGAAACGACTGGAGGTGTGGCGTGAGATACTGTAGGCAGATTTTTACAATTGTCTGATGTCGTTTCTCATGTCTAAATCTTGCTGACTAAGTTGTTACAATTGTCTAATGTAGTTTATGATGTCTAAATCTTGCTCAATATCATTATCCCGTAGATCATCATTTGAATGTGTTCTTTCACTAATATCATGGAATGAGTTATCGTGTTCATTTTCATCCATGTTGGAAGAAGTGGGATGTTGACCAACAAGATGTGTTTTCATATTATGATTTCTTATATAAAAATCTTATATGATTTCTTATATAAAAATCTTATATGATTTCTCCATATAAGCTGTCCCTATTTCCTCTACCAACCAGGACATCATTAATTTGTAGTTTACATTCAAAGTCTATATTTTTCTCTTAACTCTAACCATTTTATATGTTGCATCATCAAAAATATATTGATTGATGTTCATTCCTTATGTTAAGGAATGCACCTTCTCTACCTAATATTCCTACTTTGTATATTGAGTATTTGGCATACATGACTTACTATTTCTTTGTTTTTTCATGCGACTTTTTTTCTCTTACAAGAGATGGAACATCTTCTTGTCCTTTTTGGTATATGGATTGCTTTCTTCTTTGCATCTTCAAGTTTTTTATTTGTAAATTGAGTCTAGATTTTTTCCAATCAAAGTCACCATTCATCAATAGAAACAGGCGAATATTTTTTAGCAATTGGAAACTTCTAAAATATTGACAAAATACTATTATTCTCTTCAATTACTATGTTATAGGAATTTTCAAAATGAAAAGAAAGATATTAAATATTAATAATAGCATCATTCTATTAGTGTAAATTGACCACAAATAAAACACAAATTGTAAAACTCTTAAGTTGTTGATGTCTTTTCTCAATCGTCTCTTACCTAGCAACAACTGAACATACCTGATAACTATTAAAATATTTGCAACAACACCACCATTATATTGGATCCTAAAATCATTTATCACTATCCTAGAGGAATTAATCCAATTCAGAGCTAGGGAAATGGTTTCCCAAAAGGGGATTGGTCAACTCATCAACAAAATGTGAGAGATTTAAGGTTCTCAAGAGTGGATATGATTTTCTTCACTTTGATCTCAACTCAACCTAGGAGGGTGTTCCTAGAGGTATCTTTAACAAGATTGATCACAACTGATATTAGGCAAACTAAAATAATTGTAGTAGTATCCAATGTACTCTTGGTCTCAATAGTTGTCATCAAACCCAATACTAAGCTACTACACAAATTATATCAAGATGATAGGAATTATTGCATAAATGCAAAATGAAGGTTGCCAAGCCATGATTCTCCAAGACAAACCCCCTAAGGCTCAAAACAAATGTTTCTCGAGACTAATTATTGAATCATGACATGTGTGATGGATCATAGATTTCCAAGACTAGTGCCTTATGTGTGGGGTACTAAGTTGCAGTTTACCAATAAAGACAACATATTGAAATAATAACAAACATGTGATATCAAACAACTAAACATTCTTATTTTTAAGAAATCTATTTGTAATAAGAAAGAGACCTTTGCAATGTTTACAATGACTTGAAGTAGAGAGGCTAGTCAAATCTTATTACATTCATATCACCAATTGTGGCAAAAAAGGTTTTAGGCTAGACTATTATCAAAATTTATCACTTTCAAATTCCCCTTAAAATTTGCAAATGACCAAGAAAATTTTGGTTATAAACATAACTACAAACTTAAAACTTCATTGTAATTTACAAAATGTGATATTCTATAAGAAATTTGACTTGTTGGAGCTAAAACCAATGGCAATCCTTGGTGTGTGTAGTACATTTTATTTGGTAAATGAATCACTTGCAAGAATTTAAATAAGAATAAGATATCATACATGTTGAATGGAAGGTGGTTGAATTACACAAAATTTGTTAAAATGTCAACCTAAATTGTTGTGATCATCATATACATCTAGGACTTAGCAACCATATTTGTGGCAGCACAATCTTCATCATCCAAAATTGATTTTGCAAGAAAATGTGCCATTGGAATGGACATAGGTTTCCAAATAAGAAAATCCTTATGAAGTAGTTCCAAGGACAAATCAAATTATTAATGACTTCCTAAGAAGGTTTAAGGGGTGCTCCAGAGAAACTAACAAAAATGTTGAATTTGTTGCAAAATAAGAGGTGGCAATGGATAAATGAGATTTTTTCAAAAAAACTAGACATTACAAAGAAATTTAGAAGTAAAATGAAAATCTAGAAAAAGGGTGAAATAATTGAAGGAATCAATGTGGAGGAATGTGACAAAAACATGTGAGATTGGACATCAAGATGAGATATCTCAATGCAAAACAAGATGAAGAAAAGTTTGAAGTATGGGAAACTTGGGGAACCTAAAGTTTTGATGTCCAAAGGTGGACAAGAATCTTGTAAAGGGAATTAGAGATGATGCAAGAGAAGAGTGGGGATAGCGGAAATGAAGGGGGGAAGGAGGTGTTCTAAATCTACAATGGAGAGCAAAAAGAAGACTTGCGGGAAACAAAGGAGGTGAACACATAATGATGAGGAAGGGAAGTCCAAGTGTCCATTTGAAATTGTGCAATAAGAGAAAATGGGTACTACAACAAGGTAATAGAAGAATGTGAGTTTCAATGTCGATGTGAACATCAAGTTAGGACTTTCTAAAATTAGTTTATATGTCTTTAAAATATTGTAACAGAAAAACGAAAGAATGAAGAGCTTGATGAATTTCACAAAGATCTTACGCAAAGTTGAAACAAAACTTTGGACAAATCAAAGATGTGATAGTCTACTAGAATTCCATAAACTAAACTAAAATAGTAAAAAAAATTGAATAGAACACTCCCAAACTTCAGACATATTTTAGATTTGCAACTTCTAGCATATGGCAAGGACATGGATGATCAAAAAGAAAATCACCTAAATAAACTTGACCAAATGTGACCCATTAAAATATTTTGGCAATTGATTATAGATATCAAGTGTAATGACTCCTAAAGCACAAGAAGATGAGAATTCAACTAATATTTGACTCTGAAATTAAATCCCGACAATTTCTTAATGTCTCATGCATGCAAACAAATGATGTAATATATCCATCACAACAACAAAAAATGATGTAATATTTATTTACACACTACCATAATACTTTCAATTTGAAGTAGACCTAATACACACCATATTATTCTCAAAGCTCTCACATGTAAGGTCGTTGTCCTAAGGAGAGGGGCTTCCTTAAAAAAATGAGTGGGTGTTAAGATTTTTTAGAGTATTTTAAACTATATCATTTCATGAATTTTGTAGTACAATTTAGGCTTAAAAGTTTAAGCTCCAAGATTTATGGAAGCCTCTGTTCTCATTTGAATTTTTTATTTAGAATATCCAATTCACCCAAATAAATAAATATAAAAATAAAATAATTAATTGAGTGGAAAAAAATTCAAATTTGATGAGACAATTTCTAGCCCTCAATCTTTTCCACCCACTCAAATCTGCAGTCCTAAAAATTAGGAACTGCTTTTATTAGGAAAATGTTCTAAATAAACTTGTTGTAGACTTTTTTGACTTCATGGGCTCTCCTGCTCCTTAAAAATAGATCATAAAGCCCCCTCATGTAACCCCACACTAATAGTTTGAAATGCACTAGCTAAACAGGGGCTCAAATATACAATCAAAATTCTTTCTTTTATCTTCATTACAAATGTAATTGAGAAATAAACTAAGGTTGGTGTAAATGTACTATCAGTTATTTAAGAGGCAATGATATCATAACACGTATTTGTTTTTTACTGTGATATAGGCATGTTAGCTCTTCACATTTGAGCAAAATTATATATTATGAAGTATGAAACAATTTATTTGTATTTTGTGAAATCATTTGCCTCCTTAGATTTGAAATTTAGATTAAACATTATTACCATCGAACTCTCTGGATTACAATGTGTGGTAACTAAAGTGACTACACATTTTCAACAGTTAACGCTTATCGAAAATTCATTTAGAATCAAATTATCTAAAAAACAAAACAATTTGTCAAGTATTCAATTTGTCATTAATTATATCGTAGTAAAGCAACAATGAAACCATTAGATTTGGGAGATTTTGCCAAGATCAAGAGCTCAATGAAATCTACAAATAAAGATAAAATATAGGATAAGAATAAATTGTATTTTCATCAATAGATAGATGACCAAAAGATCAATAGTTGTTCATAGAATGTAGATGAGCCTACTTATATAGGCAAGGCTATATGAATATGTGAGCACACAAACATGGCATGTGGCTCAATAAGAAACAAGGGTAGGTAGGAAATAGGTGTGGTAGGTAGGAGAAACAATAAAATATTCCACATGAGGTGGATCACCCACCGAAGGTGGAATTATCACTCCACAATAAATGGATATGATAGAGTAGTAACAAGATCACACCATAAAAGATGGAAATTATCCTACACACACTATCCCAATGTGGCGCAAACACCCAAGTGTCTCATACATAAGCTACTATGAGATGCATTATCCTAAGTAAACTTGAGTAAGGTGTAATAATATCCAAGATGAATAATTATTTACACCAACACCCCTCCTTAAGTGCAACTTAGGGTAATGCACTTATGTCTACAATGCAACTAAGCAATGTAAGATGGGTCCTGGCTACAAGGCCATGTTAGGTACCCATGTACAGATGCAAACCAATGCAATGAAATCTCTCACAAAGTGGGGAAAGAGAGAAAAACCTAATGGGAAAAAACCCTCCCCCAAAAGAGAGATGAAAACTATATAAGAGAACTCTCATAGAATAATGTGAGGAACAAAACCGCATGTGAGGAAAAATTCCCCCCCTCCCCCCCCCCCCCCCATATGAGAGAAGAAGAGAAGCTAGGAATCCCCCCCTCAATATAGAATCTGCACCCATGATAGAAGCTCGAGAATAAATGATGAAACTGATCCAAGAACATCGAACAATATTCCTCCCCTTAGGAAGAAACAAAAGCAAAGGTGGATCCATGAAGTCTCCCCAATCATGAATGAAAGATGTATGAAAAAAACTCATGATGAAAGGAATCTCTGAAAACTGCTCAAGTGTCTCCATGTCAATGTTGAAAGATACTCCCTCCAAAAGTGGTAAACTGCCCCACACTGTTGAAAAAGGAACTCCAAGATCTACCGGAGATGAATGTAGAACAATAGCCAAAGACTCACATGTCTCCTCAAAGGATAAAGAGACCTCCTCCAATTATTGTACATAAGAATCCACAATCATATCAACCTCGAAGGAATGATTATGTAGAGAATGAACAAGATGGTCAGAGTGTTTCCTCGCAACAATCAACAAATGATCATCTTCATCAAAGAGAAGATGAATATCATCAATTATGTCTGCCAAATCAACAATGTAGGATTCCACAAACAAACCTGCAATGTATGTCAAGTAATCATCCCATGAAACTAAAGCTAGAAGACATGATATATCCTGTTGCACTGAATCATGTGAAGGAAAAATTGATGCACTATCTACATCATCAGGTGCAATAGAAGATGTGATATCAATAGGAGGAGATGAAACACAAGGTACAAGAACAAGATCACATGTGAGAATCCCCATGTTCAAGTATAGAAAGTTATCTTCAAAATCTGAACCACCACAAGAAGTGTGATCATCATGTGTAGAATCATCATATGTGAAATCATCATCATCAAAAAAATCTGAAAAGGAGTATAACTGAGATGCATGATCAACCACCCCAATTGCAATGATAGCTCTAGTCTCCAAGTCTCTAATGAAAATTGACTCAAGTGTGAACTCCACAATTATCTTAGTTACGCCACATGTGATTTGATAGATAGAAAGGAGATTATTTGTCAAATGGGGTACACGCAACACATCATTGAAAGAGTTATCCCCAATGGCAATAGATCCTTTCCAAATCACATCCATGTATGTATGATTGCCCATCAAAATTTGTAGCATGGTGCAAGGCTCAAATGAAGATAACATAGACTACGAAGATGCCATATGATGAGAAGCTCTTGAATCTAGAAGCCATCTCCCTGAATCATGACTTGTAGTAGCACAAAGAGCTTTTCCTTTTCTTGTCCCAAAAGAGTGAGTCTTCCCACTTTTAGAAGCTATAAATGCTTGCCCTTTTTCCTTTTGATTTTGTGGAAGTTGATGAATCATCCTTCTTGTAGATATTAGGCAAATCAATGTTATGATTTTTGAGGATATGTGTGAGCTCATCAATCTTCTTAGAATGGCAACGATGGCCCTCGTGACCAAACTTTTTACAATAGGCACAAGTAGGTATCTCCCTCTTTGGTGAATTATCCCTCTTGGAAGAGCATGAATCTCCTTGTTGTGGAGAAGGTGATGTTTTGTCCTTAGGCTTTGATTGCCATTTCTTCTTGTTTGAGTTGTTCTTTCCTTGATTTCCTTTGTTCCCTTTATTTGCCATAATGCTTGAGACTTAGAATTCTTAAGAATGCCCATTCTTATCAACTTAGTTTGTTCCATCATCAACATTTCAGCAAAAGCATCAAATGTAGGCATTGTGTAGCTTGAACCCAATGTCATCCTATGGGTTTGAAAACTAGAAACAAATGTTGCATATTCTTGTTGAAGCTTTCCCATCAAATTGAAGATCAATTGAGTATCCTTCTTATCAATGTCACAATCCTTGAGTTGTGCCCTCAACTCTTTTGCCTTAGTGACATAATGTTGTATAGTATCAAAGTTCTTGGGATCCAACATGGTGAGATCACTATCAATTTGATATCTCCTAATCTCATCAACTTGACCATACAAGTCTTGAAACTTTTGCCAAGCATCCTTGATTAGAGTACATTTCTCAATATGAAAAATGAGATCCTTTGATACATACTTTCTTAAGGTACCAATTTCCATGATATTTTTAGTGAGCCAATCCAAGTGACCAACAGGATCAGCGGGAGCAACAATAGTTCCATCAATGTAATGAGTTAGTCCTTTTTACATACGTTTACTCCATGCATCAATTTTCCAAGTAGCATAATTATGAGGAGTTAAGAGAGGAAACTTAGAAGAACCCATAGAAGAAAAAAGGAAGGAACATAAGAGCAGAAAAGCACAAGAGACACCTTGGTGCAGTAGCACCTAAGGGTTGGAATGCCCTTAACCAGTTTTGGTTTTTCAGACCTTCCAGTTGTCATGTACATACATAAGGATTGACTCTAAGTCCATTTCCATTTGTTTGGTTGTTTATGGTAGTTTTTGAGATTTTGTTTCCTTATCGGCAAGACCTACCCCAATCGGCAAGACTTACCCTGATGAGGTCGCTGGAGTATGGAGTGGAGTTATCGGATATCGAAGGGAGCGGTTTCACGTTACCTCGATGCCCCAATGAGAAAGCATTGGGAGCGGAGCATTTCAGAGTATTGTTAGCGGGTATCGGGGCAAGTAGTTTTAAGCTACCCCGATGACCCGATGAGGAAGCATAGGCGTGGAGCGAATGTATCGAGTATCGGCAGGCAAGGTTCTCACCTACGTCGACGCCCGATAGAAAAGTGGATGGACTGGAGTAATTCATCGGCTATCAGAAGGAACGCTTCAATGTTACACCGACAGCCCGATGACAAAGCACAAGTAGAAGAAGATGGCATCAGCCATCGGGCTAACATGTTTGGAGGAGACCCGATGGAAACGCCTAGGAAGCGAAGGAAAGCATCGGCCATCAAACGAAGGGATTTCTTGCTATCCCGGTGCCTAATGGAAAAGTGCAAAGTGGTGTGTGTCACCATCGAACATCGGTAACTCAGTTCTAATGTTACATAGATAACCCGATGGAAAGTGCGCAACGGAACCTGTGAGACAGTTGCAAATGGAAACGATTGGTAGCAAGATTTATCTCATCCAATAGGAGAAGTTCATACCAGAAGAGAAAATGTATAAAAGACCCAATGGGAATTTGTAAGAGGTTGATGGTTGAGTCATTGATTGTCGATTGCCTCAGAGAATATGATTGTTTATTTTTTTTAAATGCAATAGAGAATTCCATTTTCTGGTTTCCAATCAGAGTTTACTTTTTGTTCGTGATTTGCAATAATGTGTTAAAAATCTCTGAAGTTCTCATATGTTGTTAATGTAAAGCTTATTTTCTCTGTTATGTGAGTTGTTGGCTTGTACCCGTGCATAAGCTCAAAATCTATAAATAAATTTTTCATTTACAATTTTTGTTCTTTGTTTGCAATAAATACATGGCTCTGACTTGAGACTCCACATGATCATTCGAGATTGTCAAGCAGAGCCAATTATGTACAATAGGGTTCTATTGGTAAGAGTCTAAGAGATGGCATTAACTATTCCTGCAAACTGGCCCTAGGCGAGCTTGGTGATAGTTTGGCTAGGTGTCAGTAACTTGAAGGAGATAACTTGCAGGGGGAAGGGATCTGCTAAGAACTGGAAGAAGATCCAAAAGGCTATACGCCTAAAACTTAGACTTTGTGTAATTGAAAGGAAACCAAACATGAGTGGTGGTTTTTCGAAGAGAGAACACATGTGTGTGTGTCCTGCACCCCTATAAGGATATAGTGAGCAAGCTTACTTTGTAAGCTTCAGGAAGGTGGGTTAAGCAAACAAATGGTAGGGAAGGCCTTAGAAGTCTAAAGGGATAGACTTGGAACCTGGGAAGGGATAGTAGCAACCATCAAATAATCCTAATTGATGGTAAACTAGGTAGCCTCCCTATCACACCCCCCCCCCCCCAAAATTCAATCAATCAAATTACCCACCCCCCCTCCCACCCAAAATAAAAATGATGATTTTGGCACTTTATATGTAGTGTGTGTACAATAGGCCACTTGCAAACAATGGCAAGGAGGACTTCTGATGTTGTTTTAAAACTATCCCAATAGGTTGAGAACTACAAAACAAAAGACCAGCAAGATAGATATATGCAATACAAGTGCCAAATTGGCCAAAAAAGACCATATGTTGAAAGTATATATTATACCCAAAATTGCTGCAAACTGATAGCATATTATGAGAATAGACAAAAAATCATGCACTTTCAGAAAAAACGGCACCTGAAAAGGAGTTTGTATGAGCCCAAACGGAGTCCTGGAAGTTTGAGAAACAAGGATTGGACAGGTACAGTCACCAAAAACTGAGTTTTCTGAAAAATTTGTCCATCAAAATCAGAAAATAATGCCACAACGAGAAAGTAAACGAAATTCTAGTCCATTAAAAAACAATTGCACCAAAAAAGGAGCAAAAATGAGCAAGATATGGCCTTCCAAAGTTGAACTACACAACTAAAAAGCTCAATGAGAGGGGGTTAAAAAAAATTCAAAATAATGTTGACATCAGCAAATGACGGGCTTAAATTTAACACACGTCTAGATGTCAAAAAAAATTCATCTCCTTCCCGCATGTCGTCCGTACTGTACGGACATAGTGACGCGGCAGAAAATACAGGTAATGTAGCTGGCAAAAGCCATTGACTAGTCGGCAGCGACAAGGAGTCTAGTTTCTGGTGCCAGAGAAGGAGGTCGATGGCCGATGCAGCATGGGGTCTGTGTGGCGAGTAGTGTCGGCAGAGTTCACGGGGGTTGAAAAAGTAGTCGTCAGGCCGGGAGGTGTCGTCTGAAAGATGCGGAGGCCGGCACAGAACAGTGGTAGCAGAGGGGGCCAGCAGGAGGTCGGTCGGCAGGGTGACAACCGGTAGGACTATAGGGAAGACGGCGATCGAAAGGAGCTAAGGAAGACAACGACTAGGAGGATCGACAAGTACAGCCGTAGGTTGGCGGATTGCACAATAGGTACAGTCCTGCAGAATACGGAGGTCACAGGGGGGTCTTCAGACCCCCCAAAAATGTTTTTTTGAATTTTTTTTTTTAGCAGAAAAAATAATAATTTGAAATCCGTACCGTACCACCCAAATTGGGCAAAAAATTTCCTCCAAGCCCGAAATTTGACTTTCACCGAAAAAGGTCAAATTTGTCCTCAAAATTCATGGAAATGGCCACCCGAATGCAATGGCGAGGTCGGATCTATTCTAGGACACCACCAAAAGATGTTGCTTCTCAAATCTTCCTTTTGACGTCGCAATAATGTCTCTCAAGGACGAATCAATGATGCTTTAATGGCTCTGATACCATGTGAGATTTTGCCAAGATCAAGAACTCAATGAAATGTACAAATAGAGACAAAATATAGGATAAGAATAAATTGTATTCTCATCAATAGATAGATGATCAAAAGATCAATAGTTGTTCATACAATGTAGATGAGTCTGCTTATATAGGCAAGGCTATATGGATATGTGAGCACACAAACATGACATGTGGCTCAATAAGAAACAAGAGTAGGTAGGAAATAGGTGTGGTAGGTAGGAGAAATAAAAAAATATTCCACATGAGGTGGATCACCCACTAAAGGTGGAATTATCACTCCACAATAAGTGGATATGATAGAGTAGTAACAAGATCACACCATCGGAGGATGAAGCTAAAGTATGTTTATGAAGCGTTCAAAAACTTCCCAAAATCGGAGGATGAGAAGGCCAAGCTTGTCAAGAAAGACAACATCTCCTACTACCTTCCCCAGCAAGTAAAGTCCTTTTGGCAGAAAGTTTTAAGGGTTTTGATGGAGTTTCTCACTGTTGATGGTAGATTCACTAAAATATATAACTATCATTTTGCAATTCTTAATCACTTCCGTCATGGGGTTAAAATCTCCATGCCTTTTTACTTAGCGTATTCTCTGAATGAGAGTTTGGCTGATCACACCAAAAAGCCTAATTCTTACCCCATAGCCCATCAGGGGCTCATCTTGCTCATTTATGAATACCTGAAGGAAAAAGCTAGGGCTAGCAAAGATGATCACCTGGTCACTAATGCACATATTTCTGAGAGCTGTAAAGATTCTCAGTCGGATGAGGATCAGCCTAATGCCCTTACCCATAAAAAACAGAGAGCTGATACAGATAATGTGAAAATGGAGGTGCATTATGATTTGGAGGAGGAAAAGGGGAAGAATATTGAGACAAAAATGGAGAGTGAGAAGGATGAGAACGTTGGTGAAGAGGAAGAAGGGGTTAACTCTGAAAACCCTTATTCTAACCCTATGGGTTTGGATAGCAGGAATGTCGCCCTGAATTCTGAGGAAGACAACCCTAATTCTGTGGGCACTGAGCAAGGTAGGGATTCAGCGAATACTATTTTGAATATTGCCTATAACTGTACTCTAGAATCCTTCAATTTTTAGAAATGGGTTATTGACAACAGTACTAGCATTCAAAGCAAACAGAGGGACCTGGAAAATAAGATAAACAATTTGATTAAGAAAACAAATTCAGGGAAAAAGAATGAGGAGACAGAAACCAGTGAAGTCGAGGAGGAAAATTGGGATGGAGGACTGGCTGGAAAAAGACCTGATTAAAGGGGATTTGAAACATCTGGAGGATGTTATCAGAATTGTGAAAGAACAAGCTGAAGAAGATAAAGACAATATCAATACCCGGGTTGCTCGAACTAAGAAGGCTCTGAAAAGCTTCATGAACCACAGTCTTGAGGTCCTAAGAGTTTCATCACATAATATGAATGCCTTGGTGGATCACTTAGAGAGGAAAAATCAGGATAAGAACTTGCTAATCATTGAAGATGTACCGACCTCCAGCTCCACCCATCAAATTTCCAAGCGAAGGACTAGGCAGAACACCACTGAGATGGAGACCAAAACGAAAGACATCCAGTTGAAACAGGAGAGCAATGATCTGAGAGAAGCGGCTAAGGCGATGATGCTTTTGGTTCATAACGTTGAGGAGTCTATAAAAGTGTTCAATTGATATGTAATGTTGGGTTTTGGATGCCAATTTCTTGTTGGCTCCTTGCTGTCTTTTTGTCCTAGCTGTTGGTTTTTGTGCTGGTCTTTTGCAGCTATTTTATCTTGTTTCTTTCATGCTCATCTTTCATTTTGTAAGCGGGTTTCAAGTCCCTTAAAACCTATTTTTTCTTAATCAAAAACAAGATCACACCATAAAAGGTGGAAATTCTCCTACACACACTATCCCAATCTGGCACAAACACCCAAGTGTCTCATACCCAAACTACTATGAAATGCATTATCCTAAGTAAACTTAAGTAAGATGTAATAATGTCCAAAATGAATAATTATTTACACCAACAAGATTGACTAATGTTAAATAGAAAAATATCAAGTGATTTTGCACGAGGCTTCTTGTTACCATTATTTAATGATTTTTTTACTGTGTTATTATGCTTTTATTACTTGTATGCCTTCATGGTATATAACCATGTTGTTACTACCATTAATTCTTATAGTGAACGAATGTTTTTTTCAGAGATTGTGTCAAGTGTTAATGTTATAGCTATGGTTGAATCCTTCAAGCTGACATAGAAAATGAAAATGTGTGAGTGGCATATCGGCTTTACAAATATAACATGTTCGAATTCTATCTATTGTCGACTTTCATATCAAAACGGCTTGTTGATAAAACATAACTAATATATGACGCGCCACCTTGAAAGGTGTTTCAATTATAATATAATTGATCCCCAATGAAAAGACGTGTTGGTTAATAAGAAATCAACCCTTGGGATAGTAGTGTTGATTGGATGCACACTTGTGCGGTATATATATTGTATGTCTCCCTCTTTCCAAGATGATCGAATAAGTTATAATCAAGCAGATTAAGCATCAAACATTCAACAGATTGTATTCCTCTATCATCATATTGATATCCTTCAGCAGTGTGCTCTCATCTTCAAGCAAATTAATTGATATAGAAGATCGAACAAGATAGATCATCATACAGCAATTCACATTCCTACAACGGTTCGGATTGAATACAGTAGTCTAGGGTGAATCTATATCATCATACAGCCTCAAAGTGTGAAGCAATTCTTTGTAAAGATACTTATCATATTTGAAATAATAGAGATATACTTTGTTGTTGGATTTTTGACCTTCAAGAGGAAGATTTTTGCAGGGTAAATTTTGTGCAATTGTGTTTGAATTATTGTCTATCTAATCTAATCATAAAACTTAACATGGTAGCAGAGCCATGGTGAAGTGATCACGATCAGATTTTCTATAGCAGCGAAGTCTTTCTTTCATCTCTCACCTTCAAGAAACAATATCAAAACATCAAAAATGGTGTACGGGTTGAAGGTTTAAGATAGGCTTGAAGGCGCATCAAACTTCACCTCATGGAATTTTAGAGTGCTTATTACACTTGAAGAAAATGATCTTCTTCAATGTGTGGAAGAGAAAGACTTAATTGAGCCAAAAGATCAAGAGGAGAAACTTCAATTCAAGACGAATGTTGTCAAAGCAAACAAGATCTTGATTGACTTTGTGAAGGATCACCGAGTGCCCATCACTTCTAAGATGTCAAATGCAAGAGACATATTCAGAACTTTGGAAGTGATGTATGAGATCAACAACACAAGTAGGGCACTTGCATTGAGGCAACAACTTCATCAAGTCAAGATGGTGAAGGGAAAATTAGTCATATCCTTCTTCATGAAGATTTCATAATTTAGAGATCAACTAAGCGTCATTGGAGATGAAGTTGTGGACAAGGATCTTGTCATGCTAGCATTGAATAGCCTTCGTCATTCTTCAAGTGGTGCAGGAGAACCGAAGGGTGAGCAAATACCCTTTTCAATTTTGGCAATTTTGGCATAAAGACTGGTTCTAGTCCATTAGGTTCTCTGTTTGGAGCTTGGAGTGCATTTTGTCTTCTTTTTGAAAATTCATGTATCGACAAGACTAGTTTTTGTGCTGCCTGATAACACGATAGGAAGGCATACGGTTTGGAGAGCACCATCAGCTATCGATATAACATGTTAGGAGCTACACTGATAACCCGATGGGAAGATAATGTTTGGAGCGCATCATCGGCTATCGACCCAATATGTTTAGAGCTACACTGATACCCGATAAGAAAGCATATTGTCTGGAGCGTAATTTTCTATCAGCATAAAATGTTGGGAGCTACACCGACAACCCGATAAGGAAGCATTATGTTGGGAGCCCACCATCGACCATCGGCAAGAGATGTTTGATGCTACGTCGATAACCCGATGAGGAAGTGCGCAATTTGTAAACTGTCATCAGACATCGGAGTGAGTGTTTTGATGCTACTCAGATGACCCGATGGAAAAGCAAGTGATTTGTAAACTGCCATCAAACATCAGAGTGAGTGTTTCGATGCTAACCCGATGACCCGAAGAAGAAAGGAAAGATAGTTACAGTTAGAAACCGAATTGTGTCGAGTTGAATCTCGTCTATTAGGGATTATTCAAGACATGTCTGGGAGGCTATAAAAGACCCAATGGGCATTCTGTAATGGGGTTGGATTGGGGTTGTTGGCTATGTTGATTCCACAAGAACAAAATTCTTTTAAATAATAATTGGAAGATCATTTTTTGGTTTCTTTTCTCAGAGTTTAGTTTCTGTTGTAAACATGGCTTAAATCCTTAAGTGATAATGCAGATAGGGTAGATGTTGTTTTTCCGTGTTTTGTGAATTCCAAGTTGCATTCGTGCCAAGCTCGGCTCTGTAAATAAAGTCATATTTTGTTCTCTTGTCCTTTGTTGGCGTCTCACATTTATGAACATGGCTCTGTCTTGACACTCCATCATCGAATTTGCATGGCCATTGGAGGTTTTCAAGAAGGGCCAACCATGTACAGTAGAATTCTATATGCAGCAAACCAGGGAATGGCGTTGGTTGTTTCAACAGACTGGCCCTAGGCGAGCTTGATGATAGCCCGGCTAGGTATTAGTGACCAAGAGGAATCACTTGCAGGGTAGACCGTAGTCTAGGCTATTAGCCTCAAACCAAGGGAAGATGGGATCAAAGGGAGAGAAGATCCAAGCATGAGGAGAAAACAACTTAAGAGAAGTTGTAGGCATAATCAATGGTAGAGAAAAGCCTACAAGGTGTCTGGTGAGATCCGGTGGATTAGTGAGTTGGTGGATTTACAAAAGTAAATTCACAAAGAGCAGAGTAACAAACCTCGGTAGTTAGGACCTAGAGTGGATTAGGGGAATAGAGAGGAGCATTCTCGAGTTAGGCTAGGAAAAAGGCCTTGGAGTGAGTCAAGTTGACTCAAGCAATCTAGGGTCCTCCCTATCATTAGGGCCATTTATTCAAGGTATAAGTGGGAGATCCAAATTCCCTAAGTTCGATCGCCTTCGTGTTGACTGCATCCAAGAAGAATCAAGGTTGGTTGCAAGGGGAATCGTCAAAAGTTCTCAAGATGAAGAGACTCATGTTTTTGCCACCTAATATACTAAGAAGAAAGGAAGAAATTGGAAGAAATGAAACTTCAAGAGGTATAGGGATCTAAGGTCAGACTTTGCATCTGATTCAAAGAAGAAGAAGAAAGATCTCTCCCACATCCATTGCTTTAGATGTGACAAGTTTGGTCACTTCGCAAGAGATTGTTTGACAAAGCCTAAGAACAAGTGGCAAACATTAATGAAGTCTCTACTCAAAAGGAAGAAGAAGACAACTCTAATGGATTCATCTTCATATCTACCTTATCAAGTAATGTTCCCACGGAAAGTGACTCTTGGCTAATTGATAGTGGGGCCTCTCGACACATCACGGGCTATCGAGATCATCTTTTAGATTTGGTGGAAAGGGAGTCTAACCTTCAAGTAATAATTGAAGATGATGCACACTATTCGGTGAAAGGATTTGGTGCTATATCACTCAATCTAGAATCTGGAATTTCTCTTCATCTAAGTGATGTTCTATGCGTGCTAGGAATCAAGAGGAATCTAATATCTATTTCAGCCTTGGAGGATAAAGGTTATCAAGTGGCATTTTCAGAAGGGAGAGTTCTTGCATGGCCAAAGAACTCCAGCATCAAGACTGCACGTGTGATCAAGAATCGACATGAAACATTGTACAATCTTTCCACTCATCCAATTCAAAACCTCCTAAATGACTCTTCCAATTCAAGTGAACTATGGCATAGAAGACTTGGACATCTACATTTCTGGGCTCTTCCGTCATTAGAGAAGATGGTGAAAGGTATTCCTAAACTTAGTCATGTTCATGATAATACTTGTAAAGGTTGTGCTATGGGTAAAAACACTAAGAGTCCATTTCATAGTAGTGAAAGTAGGTCTAAAGAAATTCTAGATCCTGTATATTTTGATTTATGTGGGCCAATATCAATAGCATCCCCAAGTGGTTTTTTCTATTATGTAACTTTCATAGATGACTACTCTAGGAAGACTTGGATTTATTTCTTAAGGTCTAAAGAGTCTGATGAAGTCCTAGGTAGATTCAAAGAGTTTAAGGCTCATGTAGAAAACTTATCTAGGAAAAGAATTAAAATTTTAAGATCTGATAATGGAGGTGAATACACTTTGGGTAGATTTCGTGATTTATGTATTGAGGTAGGGATCATGAGGGAGTTTTGTGTTCCTTACAACCCTCAGCAAAATGGGTTTGCAAAAAGAAAGAATTGATCTACTGTTGAAGCTACAAAAGCCATGATCCATGATCAAGACCTTCAAACCTTTCTTTGGGCAGAAGCTTCTAGAACAGAAATGTATGTTCAAAATAGATGTCCTCATTGGATGTTGCAAAATATAACTCCAGAAGAAGTCTTTTCAGGGATTAAGCCTGATGTCAGTCACTTGAGGATCTTTGGTTTTTAGTATATGTACATGTACACAAAGACAAAAGGACCAAGTTGGAACCTTCTGGCAAAGAGGAATATTTATGGGCTATAGTGAAACCTCTAAAGCCTACCGAATTTACATTCCTAGTCAGAAACAAATAGAAGTGAGCAGAGATGTTAAATTTGAGGAAGATGTTGCATTTAGAAAATCCAAAGGTTCATGCATGGAGATAGATGATGAAGATCATGAGACTCCTCAAGACATGGATGTCGATCATGCTCCTGAGATTTAGAGGGAGTCTATAGAACCTGAAGTGAATGATGATCCAATTGAGCCTTTGGATCCTACTAATGGGCCTAGAGATATTGTTGTGAACCGAAAAAGACCTTTGGGCAAGGAACACAATGCAGGAGGCAGAAAAAATTGCAACTCCTATAGGCACTTTCAGAGAAAGTAAAAGACCACAAAAATTATCTAGCTATGTTGCATTGATGTGTAACATTATTGAGTCTGAACCTTTCAGTGTTGAGGAAGCCTCAAATCAGTAAGTATGGAAAGATACTATGGATGAAGTATCAATCTATAGAATGATGTTTGGGACATTGTGCGTAGACCTAAGGGAAAGTCTATTGTATCTTCTGAGTGGCTATTCAAGATTAAGCATGCAGCTGATGGAAGCATTGAGAAATACAAGGCTAGATTTGTGGCTTATGGCTTCTCTCAAAAAGAAGGAATAGATTATAAAGAAACATTTGCTCCAGATGCTCGATATAATTCTATCAGGACCATGATAGCTATTGGAGCAGCTAAAAGATGGAAGTTACATTAGATGGATGTAAAGACAACCTTTATCAATGATGTAATTGAAGAAGAGGTCTACATTGAGCAACTTGAAGTCTTTTTGATTCATGGGAAAGAATCTAATGTGTTCAAATTGAAGAAAGCATTATATGGCCTTAAGAAAGCTCCTCGTGCATGGTATGAAAGGATTGACAAATACTTGATGAGTTTGGGTTTCTACAAGAATGATGCAGACCCGAATCTTTACATCAAAGTATTCAATGGTGAAGTTTTAATCTTGGTCCTATATGTTGATGACTTATTTCTTACTGAGGAAGATCATCTCATCCTTAGATGCAAGAAGTTAACTTCAGAATTTGAGATGAAGTACCTAGGACTCATGCATTTCTTTCTAGATTTGGAAGTATGGCAGGCCTAATGAGATAATCTTGAGTCAAGGAAAATATACCATTGACATCATGAATAGATTTGGAATGTTGGACTACAAGTCTATGTGTACACCAATGGAAACTAACTTGAAGAAATTGAGAGAATCTGCAGCTAGTTGAGATCTTGTGGATCTTACTATGTACAGGCAGTTGATTGGATCCTTGATGTATCTAGTTAACACTACACCAGATAATTTCTATGTAGTGAATGCACTTAGTCAGTTCACGTGTGAACCAAGACAGA
>NC_081408.1:8800494-8995958 GCF_030272615.1 Cryptomeria japonica
CGAATTCAGCAGAAGGAGGATGAGAGTCTGGAAGATTACATTTCTAGATTCTTATTTGCACTACAAAGGAACTCAAACCATACTCTCAACGAGGACTCTCAGAAAATACTGTTTCTAAAGGGAATCAGTGATGCTTGTATAGATGCCCTGGACCTGATAGGAGGAGGTGATATAGCCCAGGTGCCTTGGGATGATATAAAGAAAATATGTCTTAACTACTCTCGAGCAATAGTTAAGAAAGGTAGAGGTCATCATGCTACAATAGGGAAGTCTTCTTCTGGTGGAGTTTCCCGAATCAAGATAACAAATTTGCTATCTGACTTCAAGCAGGACATCATTAATAATATGGCTACGCAACTGGACACTATGCAAGCTCGAAAGAAACATGAGGAGGCTGACGCAGTCTTGACCGAGTTTTGTCCATACTGCAGACAAAAAAAGCGTGACTGCAGATGCAAGATGGTGGCTAATTTGGAAGCTAAACAACTACCTACTGACTTTAAGCCAGTAGAAGGAGATGATGATCACGTGTTCTTTGTTGCACAAAAGAGACCATGGGCCCAGAGACAAGGTATGCCTCAAGACCCTTTAACTTTTGGTAATTCTTATTCTGGATATAATAATCAATGGCAACATGCATATGGACCACCACCATCCTGGAACCCACTTCAACCAAATTGGTCTAATTATCAGAACTAGCAATGGCAACCCCCTCAAGGGGGATGGCAGCAGCCACAGGGGCAATGGACCCCACCTTCAGGAAATTGGCAGCAAAATTCTCAATGGCGAGGCCCTCAACAATGGCAAAACCAATCCTCTGGATTCCTGTAGCTTCCACAACTGCAGCCACAAGCCCTTATGCCACCCCCTGTAGTAACTGCCACAAATCCTGGACCTCCAAAACAAATGCCTATGCCTGCCCAGCCAATGCCCAACCCCAATAATAAGCTTCAGCAGCCTGCATATCTTGCCGAAACCAACCAATATCAAGCTTATGCCTTAAATATTAATGATATCCATTTGAGGTCTGGCACTACTTTACCTGCTCCAAAACCGCCTCGGATTACTGAAATATCAGATCCTCCCCATGAAGAACCTACTACACCAGTTGTTCCTACTGAGCACATGCCAATAACAGATACCGTAACTAAGGAGCCTATTCTGCAAAATCAAGATAACCCACCTTTTCCTCAGAGGTTGCAAAGTACTGCATGTAAACCCATGGAACAACCCACTTTTGACATTATGGATTAGCTCAAAAATGTGCAGATTCAAATTCCTTTATTTCAGGCTATTAAAGATATTCTTATTTTTGGAAAAGCTATTAAAGAAGCCTATTTAAAGAAGCCTGGACGAAAGAAAAATGACCCTCAAACAATTCATGTCTTAGGAAAATTGGCTGATATAATGTTGGGAAATGTAGTTATGCCAAAGTATATTGACCCTGGAAGTCCTGTAGTACAGATAAATGTAAATGGCCAAGTTGTAAAAAATGTTTTGATTGATTTAGGTGCTGCCATTAATGTCATGACAAAGCATACTATGGATTCCCTGAACATTTCAAACATTAGGTCTACACCCACAGTCCTGCAGCTTGCAGACAGTTCCACAGTTAAGCCTGATGGGATTGTAGAAGATGTAATTGTCATTCTTGAATCTTGGGAGTACCCTGCTGATTTCACAATATTATCAGTCAAGGCAACTTTAGGAGGGTATCCAGTTATTCTTGGTAGACCATGGTTAGCAACTGCCGATTCTTTTATAGGATGTCGTTCTAGAGATATGACTATTTCTGATGGGCAGTCCATAAAGAAATTGGCTCTGTATCCTCCTGCTAGACCTCAGCCAGATTTGTCCCAACCTGTTTGGCCAAATGTGGGGGAGGAAATTGAAGAAACCAATTCCTTGGCTAAATTGATGATGATTCAAAATGACCCATTCTCACAACTTCAGAGTGAAGATGCCTTATTGTTTCAAATTCTACAAAACAACTCTGATAAAGAAGGTTCATCTGATCCAAATGATATTCATTTACAATATTTCCTGCAGCAACCAGATTCTGAAAATTCACTACCTAAACTTCCAGCGATTTTTCATAATTTGCTTCCACAGGAGATACAAAAATTACCTGTAGACTCTATGAGTGATCTCATGGAGCAGATAGAATTGTCTCAAGATCATTGTTTGAATATCAATAATAAGCTGTCACAGTCTCAACAGGCTGATCTATTAAAAATGCTACAAAAACAGCATAAAGCTTTTGCATGGGAATATGGGGACATGCAAGGAATAGATCCTCGAGTTTGTACTCATAGGATATATATCAAAGAAGATTGTTCACCAATTAGACAACCTCAAAGAAGAGTAAATCCAGCACTTAGGGAAATAGTTAAAAGTGAACTTCAAAAATTGCTTGATGCTGGCTTTATTTATCCAATCTCTGACAGTCAATGGGTTTCCCCCTTAGTTATTGTTCCCAAGAAAGGTGGAAAATGGAGAGTATGTGTAGATTACAGAGAATTGAACAGTGCCACTAAAAAAGATCACCTTCCACTACCTTTTGTAGATCAAGTACTAGACTCACTGTCTGGCAAAAAATATTTTTCCTTTTTGGATGGTTACAGTGGATACAATCAGATAAAAATAGGCCCTGAAGATCAAGATAAGACCACTTTTACCTGTCCATGGGGAACATTTGCTTATTTAGTCTTGCCTTTTGGCTTATGCAATGTGCCAGCAACATTTCAAAGAGTAGTAATTAGTATCTTTGCTGATATATCTCATGAATGTATGGAGATTTACATGGATGATTTCACTGCCTATGGAGTCACATTTGAAGAAGCACTAGTAAATTTAGAAAAAGTATTGAGAAGATGTAGAGAGAAAAATTTGTCTCTAAACAGTGAGAAGTGTTTTCTAATGATGGAAGAAGGTATTGTTCTAGGTCATCATGTTTCAAAAATTGGAATTCAGGTTGACCCTACTAAAATTGAAGTAATTCAGCATTTACAAACTCCTGCAAAATAGAAAGATGTCAGAAGTTTTCTTGGTCATGCAGGGTATTATAGAAGTTTTATAAAAGACTTCAGTAAAATTGCCAATCCACTTTATGCTTTGTTAACAAAGGATTCCCAATTTGAGTGGACAGAGGCCTGTGAAAAATTCTTCCTACAATTAAAAGACTTGCTTACTAAAGCCCCTGTTCTTCAAGGTCCCAAATGGAATTTGCCTTTTCACATACATACTGATGCTTCTGACTTTGGCATAGGAGCAGTTCTAAATCAAAAAGAAAATTCAGTTGAACATGCTATTTACTTTATCAGTAAGAACCTTCAAGGTCCTGAGCTCAATTATACTGTCACAGAAAAGGAGTTGCTTGCAGTAGTATATGCTTTGAATAAATTTAGACATTATGTCACAGGTTATTAGATATTCATCCATACTGACCATGCAGCAATCAAATATCTGATGAACAAACCTGCCATTTCTGGTAGATTGGCACGATGGCTCCTGTTGTTACAAGAATTTGACATTTCTATAATTGACAAACCAGGGAGAGCAAATGTTGTAGCTAACTTTTTATCAAGACTTCAATCAGCTACATCTATTGAACATGAGATCATTGATGATAGGTTCCCAGATGAACACTTGTTTTCCATCACTACACATATACCCTGGTATGTAGACATTGCCAATTATCTAGCAGCAAACAGAATACCAGACTACTTTTCTCCAAAAGAAAAGAAGTTATTAATAGAGAAAAGTTTTAACTTTTCCTGGATTGCAAATAGTTTGTTTTATACTGGAGCTGATCAGGTAATGTGAAGATGTGTAAGAGAAGACGAAACTTATGACATATTGCATGCTTGCCATGATAAACCATGTGGAGGACATTTTGCAGCAAAAAGAACATCAATGAAAGTTCTTACAACAGGGTACTATTGGCCAACATTACATAAAGATGTTGTGGCCTATACAAGAAAATGTGACAAATGCCAGCGTATGGGAAGACCAACTAAGTCCGATGAAATGCCACTACATCCACAGATAATAGTCACCCCTTTTGATAAATGGGGGATGGATTTTGTAGGACCAATTGATCAACCATCCAATGGAAAATCATACATTCTAGTTTGCACGGACTATATAACAAAATGGGTGGAGGTAACAGCTATGGCTCATGCTTGAGATAAAAATGTTGCTGAGTTTCTGTATGAACAAATTTTCACAAGATTTGGGGTTCCTAGAGAGTTTGTAACTGATCAAGGAGCTCAGTTTACATCTAATCTGATCACAGCACTAATGAATGAATATAAAATCAAACATAGGAAGTCCAGCCCTTATCACCCTCAAGCCAATGGTCAGGCAGAGGTAACAAATAGAGAAATTGAGGCAATCCTTACAAAGACAGTACAGATACATAGAAAATATTGGAGCAATAGACTTCCTGAAGCAGTTTGGGCTTACAGAACTACATGGAAAACAACAACTGGGTTTACACCTTTTGAGCTGTTTTATGGGAAAACAACCATGTTACCAATAGAATTTGAACACAAAACTTTGAGGACAGCGCTTGAACTCAATATAGACATATCTGAAGCACAGAAGGACCGTCTCCTGCAGTTAAATGCTTTGGACGAAATGAGAAAAACCGCCCTGCAGCATACAGAAGCAATCCAACAGCAAAGGAAAAAATGGCATGATCAACACATCAGAACCAAGAAATTTTCTACTAGAGATTGGGCTCTGTTATATGATTCCAGATATCAAGAAAACCAAGGTAAACTCACCATACGTTGGCTTGGCCCCTATGAAGTTGAAAATGTGTTCGATAATGGAGCTGTACAGCTGGTAACAATAGACCCAGTCCGCTTCAAATTGTTAGTGAATGGCCACCGACTCCAATTATACCACAAACCAGTCTCCAAAGAAGAATTCATGCAGTAGTTTGTTCAGGTTCCTCCCGCTACTCTTCCTGCAGCCGAAGGCTTTTGCCTTTCTCCTGCAGCGTCACCGTAATTTTCAAAAAGCATGCCCATAATAAAAGTTTTCTTTTTACAAAAAGGAAACCCCCTTTCTCCATTCTCATTTATTGCCTCCATTTCATTTCTTTCACTTCCATCCATTCAATTCATTTGTCCATTTCATCCATCCATTTCACCCATCCACGTCATCCATCCACATCAAGCTTAATTAAAATATCTTTCCCATTTGTCAATCCATGCAGCTGCCGTCATATTTCTTCACACGTGCATGCAATTATCAAAGGTACGCCATATCTTTTCTTATTGCATATTTGATTTATTTCATTCAATTCATTTTCTGATATGCATGTACCGGTCATTATTGCTTGAACTTCTGCCTATTTTTTGCCACATGTGAGGACACATGTCATATTTTAAGTAGGGGGCGGGGTAATCCATCTTTTGAAACCTGTCTTTTCGCCGCTGCCATAACTGCAAATAATCTTCTTTAATATTTTTTTTGGCACTTTCCAACTATGGTCGCATGTCTTTCTTTATTGCATAATCATGATTAAGACTGCTTGTTCAAAAAAGTTCATTTTTGGAAAAGAAATAAAGTAATGTGATGGCACACGAAAAAAAACCAAAACAGAAGGGAAGTAGTGAATTTGAATCTTCACCAAAGAATTGAGTTCAGCTGTAGGAAAACTGCAAGCATGGGTGGTCAGTTGGTGCGACATGAGCCTACAGCTCATGAAACATTATTGCAAAATCCGCAAACAGTCCATGCATTCAGCCTCTGTGGATGGTTAAATTATTTTTTGAGCTTAAATGATTTTAATGAGGAGGCTGCTACAGAATTTCTGAGAACCCTTTCTAAAGGGGAAGCCACCGTATGGGGTCTAACGGTTGTTGCAACCAAAAGAAAAATTGCAGAAGTAACTGGACTTCCAGCCGTTGGAGAAAACTTTTCTTCAGACACTGCAGCAGCAAGGGCCGAGTTTTCAATGCCTACTGATGAACCTCTGGAAGTCTCCAAGCAGGGATGCAAGCGCGTATCATTGCCTCCTCTTTATTCAGAGTATTCTATTTACATAATCAGGTATTTGACCTGTGAAGGCCGTTTTTCCTATTTGCATTCTCATCATTTCAAATTATTGAGCCATATGAGGCATGGGTTAGCCATAAATGTTTCGAATTTCTTGTTAAAATTTTTAGAACACAACGCCCACGGAACTCAACAAGGGAAAGATAATTCTGTCACTCATCATGGCCTCATTAAATTACTGATTGAGCGCTCTTTAAGGGATGTCTCATCTCTCTCCTGGCAACAATTTGTTGCCCAAAAGAGTTTGCAAATCCCACAACCTCCTAGGGTACTTACCCCACGGCCTCAGAAAAAGAAGAAAGAAAGTCCATCTACCAGTAAAACAGGGCAAGGGTCATCTACTCCTATAGCACCTGGTCCTGCAGATTTCGTATCTGAACCCTCTGCTAGGATTCAAACTAGGTCTGCCACTAGGAGTGAGAAAGGAAAAGCAAAGGCAGAAGGGTCCCCTGAATTTGACCCTCGTTCTCAGAAAAGGCAATGCCCTTCTCCTGCAGCACCTTCCCCTGCAGCTGTTTCTCCTACAGCAACGCCTATTGCTATTTCTAGTTCGCCGTCATCCTCTGGTAGGGCAAAGCCCTCTAAGCAAACAAAGAAGAGGAAAACCACCAGAACACCTCCTGCAGCCGCATCAGTGCCAAGAAGGGTTTCCACAAGAAAACAATCTAAGACCTCCCCTGCTTCATCACAACCAGAGGTGATTGTAATTTCAGAAGAATCTGTTGAGTCTGGATTTAATGTTTCTCAGAGTGTGTCTGAAAATGCTGCCCAGAGTTCAATCATTCCTGAAGTGGAACAAGTTGAGACAAAGGAAACAGGGCATAATGAGCAAGGGTTACCAAATCTTGATGATTTGGCTACTGCTGCTATGCAATTTTCGGAGAAAGCATAGGCTTCTCCACCACAGGAACAAGAAGAATTTATCTTACAGCAAAAGGAAGAACAGGCTAAACAATCAAATGTGCCTAGTGAAGTTGTATCTCATCCTAAAGTTTGCAAAGCCATTGTTGTGTATAAGAAAACATTTTTAATGGAATTTCGAGAATATGTTAAAACTAATTGGGAAACAGTTACATTGCAAACCCTGACTTTCCGATACATAGCCCAAACTGTCATGCAACAAAGTCTATGGGAAATAGAAAAGAAGAAATTAAATAAAAAAATTGAAAGTCAGAAGCAAGAAATTGCTGAGCTGAAAGAAAAAACAAATGAAATGATGAAAGTAACTGGCCAAATTATGGAATGTAGACCCCCACCTAGAGTTTATGCTTTGTGCCTCAAAGAACAGTTTTTATGGTTCCAATTAATGAGAATTTTCAGAAACCAAGATCCTATAATTCATAATGCCAAAGACTTCTATGAAGCATACCAGGCAGCCCCTAACTGGTTAAGAAATTCTCTCTGTGAATTCTATTTGCATGGCTTTCTAATACCATTTGAAACAGAATGGAATCCTCTTCTTTATATTGGTGATATTCATTTAAGAGCATTTATGTCATGGGCAGCAAATGAGGCAAATTATGGCAGGAAATGGGAAACATATGAAGAAGTTGAGAAAATAGAGCCTGTTCCACTACGATCTCACAGTTCAAATCCTTATGCAATGTTGAAAGATTGGTTTGCTCTAACATATGGAGTTAATAATGTTTCAGCAAGAGGGAAAATATTTGATATCAGAAAACAGGTATATGATGAATTCCAGGCACAACAATATTCATTTTGGAAATTGCCATTCTCTAGAAGTGAGAAAAGATGGGAAAAGTTAACTGTTGGGTTAAGAAAGTCAAAACCGCATAGTCCCTTGAATTTCACAGCAGCTCTCAAACGAACCGGCAGATATATTCAATTGGGACTTCAAACAAGATTTGAACTATGGTTGCCACTGACATTCAGACCTCCTGTGCTAATGTGGCCACTTTATCCTCACCAGGCTACAAAACTCAACAATGAATTAGAAGACCAAAGGTATGAAAAATGTCGGGATTTCAGAGGATTTTATTACAAGTTTAAAAATCCGTTTCAGAGTCATGTAGCAGCCACCGACTTCAGAGAAACCACCAGGAAAGTTAATGCTGGAGGACCAGCATTGGGCTAAGTAGGGGGCAGTGATGAGCTTAAAAATGCTCATAATTTGGATGTTTTGATAAAAATTTTAAATGCCTTTACTCTTGTTATTTCATGGATGTTCAGACTTTGTGAAACCTTTTTGGAATATCTTGTAGCAAGAAACTTTTATATTCCTGCAGCTCTTTGTGATTAACTTGATTGCATTTATTGCCCCGTTGACTCCCTAAAATGACTGGTATATCGTATATAGTTTTTGAATGATGAAGTAAATCTAAAATGTGTGATTAATGAATGGATATCGTGTATGTGCCATACGCCTTTTCTGTTGCCTATTACTTTTTGTTTCGCAGGTTGTTGAAGAATGATCAAGTCAAACGCAGCCAATCTCGGCCTTGCAGTAAAGTCCATTTCCTGCACAACTTCGAGGAAGCTCCGGCAAAGACTCTTTGACTGAATCATGGGAAAGAATTTTAATGGCAAAGAGTGGAGTGCTAAATTCTCTCTGATCGGGTTGAACGCATAAACTCATTTATGAAGTTTGTTCCTTAATTCGAGGATATGTCTTTACTTCCACGTCTTTCTTTTATGGAGTTAGTTAGTTAGTTGCTCCCCTGTTTTTAAATAAAGCTCTCCTCCTGCACGAGAGAGAGGGGTAGAATAAGAATAGTAGATGTCATGTAAGAATCAAGATGATAATAAAAGACAGAATCTGTTTAACCAGAAGAAAAGTTTGTTGTTAGTTTCCACATCAACAAAGCAATGTATATCATTCTGTTTTCATGAATAAAGTTCAATGAAGTTCTGAGTTTCATATTTATGTAATCAGGAGATGCTTGCTAAGGGGGCCCACTTAGTAGGTATCTATAGCTAGTTAGTTAGTTGTTCTTTCCTGTTAAGCTTCAGTTTGCTTTCATCTTTAAATTTTTTATACAAACTCAGCTTTACATTGTTCCTGCAGCACAAGGAATCCATCACTGTGTCTGTTCCTGCAGCATAAGGCTAGTTCATAGTTTGTGTTTCAGTTGTAGTTATTATGGTTTCTGTCCTAATCAAAGCATAGTTGAGTTAAAAAGCTTTGCATTACCTTCCTGTAGCATAGGTAGGATTTCTTTTCAGTATGTATTTTCGCTAGGATTTGACCAAAATAAGTTCTTAGTGCATATATTTTGCTGCGCCATTTAAAGTATACGTCCCCTGGTTTGACAAGTAAATGAACGCCTATAGAAGAGAGATATTGATCACCTGTTGGAATGTCCAATTCCCAGGAAAGGTTTTACTGTGATTTTCATATCCTTTTGTGGGTGCGACCATCACCATGCAAGCTGTTCCATCTACCTACCATCAATGTATCAAGTTCCCACATAACGGTACAGAGATCACAATCCTGGGTGATGCAAATCCCTTTGCATTTTGCCATAATATCAGCCATCAACCAGAAATTACTGTTCCTAATAATAGAGAAGCCATTTCCTCTACATCATATATAAGCCCAACCTCTCTTGCCAGTTCGAACACCCCTATACCCAAGCAAGAAAAGCTTAAAATAAAAGTAGCAGAGGAAGGTCCTAGAGAATACAACTTGAGTCAACTCTTTTGTGTGGGACAAATGCCCACTTCTCCTTGAACACATGGTAAACCACAGCAGTTACTCCAGCAACCACTAATCACGCTAGCATGTGCCTTGACGCCTTTCATCCTTGGAAAGAGTCAAGAGGAAGAGACACAAGATGAAGACCTAGCGGAATGGATCTATAAAGATCCCATCACCATTGATAAACCGCAAGTTACACTTCCTATAGAACAGTATGGCAAAGGCCTCCTCATTATGCAAAGAATGGGATATGATGGTCAGAGTGCTTTGGGATACTGCAAACAAGGACGACATGAACCTCTACTACCAGAATTCAAGCCCAAAGGTAATACAGGCCTAGGCTTTGAAAAATAGATCCTTCCTAAACTCAGATTCAAAGGAAAACCCAGCAAACCATTTTGCCCACCTACTGCAAAGAGGACACCTTTCATAATCAAAGCACCATCAAGCACTATCCCCACTGCCCCATCAAGGCTCACAACTCCACTGCAACCATCACCAATGCCAAACATCCCACCAATCGAACCAGTAATCGCATCTGCGGCAGCCATCACATCAATAAAACCATTTGCAGCAACAACTGTATCTGAACTCGCAGCAACATCTATGGCACCAGCTGTTCCAATAGAAGCCACTAAATCAACACTGCCGATACTTCCAGTAAAAAATCCTTTAATCCCCATCAAAATTCCTGCAACACAGATCACTACAAAGGTACATAAACCAATCACGCCTGCAGTATTCAACTCAAAAGACATCCTGGTATGGTATAGCAATTGGATGCTAGAAAATGATTCAAAGACTGACTCACATGAGTGGGAATTTGATTCTGTAAAGCTTAACACTTCAGATGAGGAAGACACATCACCACCTCCGCCACGCAAAGACATCCCTGTTTACGGAGAAGCATAGATAAAGACCACTTGGGTACCTAAGCTGGAAACATCTTCCATAGACCCTATGTCTCATCCTACACCTGATTCTGACAGGGAGAGTACCATCAACGACCTTCACCACACTATCTTAACCCTCACTGATACATCTAACGAACTTAACCTAATCGATGACGTAATGCCCATTATCCACCCTGAACTCATCGAATGGACCCAATCAAATCCCCCATGTCTTGACCTCTTCCAAAACGATGAGGCTATCATTGACTTTTTGGAAATAAGGGATAACCTACTAAGCAGGGATCACAAAGCTAGATTCGCCATTGAACTTAATAGCACAACATACTTCGGGGTGGATGCCAAACCTTTTAGCTGCAAAAATATAACAATAAAACATGGATCTTCCAGTGAAAACCACACTGTGGCACTGTTTGATCTGACAAAAGTAAAAAGAAAGAGCGTATCCAATGGTGAAAACCTCTCTAAGGCACCTGAGGATGAAGGGTTTGACATTCTCCCTGCTAATGCACAACAGGAATGATCAACAATCCTCATTGAGGAGACCAAAGAATATAATGTGGGGACTCTTGAAAATCCTCATATTATACATCTGGCATCTCTTCTCACTCCGGAGGAACAGCCTAAATTTATAGAGTTCTTCCAGCAGCACTAGATCAACTTTGCATGGTCATATGCAGACATGCCTGGGCTTGATCTAGATTTAGTCATGCATCACCTCATAGTAGCAGAAGGAGCCAAACCTATCAAGCAGAAGCTTCGTAAGATGCATCCCCAGATTGCAGTGCTAGTAAAAACAGAACTCAAGAAACTCCTAGATGTTGGTTTCATTAGGCCAATTGATTATGCAGAATGGATCTCCAACATTGTGCCTGTCGGCAAACCAAAAGGGGGCATCCGCATTTGTACTGACTTTAGAGATCTGAATAAGGCATGTCCTAAGGATGACTTCCCCCTACCAAATATCGACATCATAGTGGATTTAACAGCAGGACATGTGATGCTTTCACTCATAGATGGCTTTTCTGGCTACAATCAGATAAAAATCGCACCCGAAGATCAACATAAGACAGCCTTCACATGTCCATGGGGCACCTACTGCTGGAATGTAATGTCTTTTGGTCTAAAGAATGTAAGAGTGACCTATCAAAGAGCAATGACTACCATCTTCCATGACATGATGCATACTATGATGGAAGATTATGTGGATGACTTACTAGCAAAATCACTCACTAGAGATGGGCATCTCCACATCTTAGATAAAATCTTTGATAGACTGGAACAATACCATGTTCGAATCAACCCAAAGAAATGTGTCTTTGGAGTGACCTTTGAGAAGCTTCTAGGATACATTGTCTCAAGCAAAGGCATTGAGGTTGACCCAGCAAAAGTAAAAGCTATCATGGACATGCCACCACCAAAGAATATCAGTCAGCTAAGAACATTACAAGGGCGGCTTCAATCCATCCGCAAATTCATTGCACAATTGGCTGATAAGTGTCACCCATTCACACACCTACTACACAAGAACATCCGCTTTCAGTGGGATGCCAAATGCCAACAAACATTTCAGGTGCTTAAAGACTATCTCATGAATCCACCATTGTTGATGCCACCAGATCCAAGTAGACCGTTGTTACTTTATATCTTGGCAACAAGTACAGGATTGGGTGTACTACTGGCACAACATAATACAGAAGGCAAAGAGTGTGTTGTATACTACATCTCTCGCACACTGGTTGGCTATGAACTTAATTAAACACCTATTGAGCGAGCTTGCCTAGCAGTAATCTTAGCAGCCACTAAACTAAGGCACTATCTATTAACACACAAGGTACAACTCATCGCAAAGATTGATCCACTCAAGTACTTACTCAGCAAAGCAGCATTGACAGGCCGCTTGGCCAAATGGGTGATGATTCTAAGTGAATTTGACATTGAGTACGTAGACCGTAAAGCTATCAAAGGTCAGGTTATTGCAGATTAGTTGGCTGATGCACCTCTCATAGGTGATAATCCTCTCATTTCCAATTTTCCAGATGAAGAGATATTCATGATCACAACAACACAACCATCGAAACTATATTTTGATGGTTCATACACTAGGCACGGCTTGGGGGCAGGCATTCTGTTTATCACACCTCAGGGTGATAGCATCCCGAAGTCTTACAGGCTCACATTTCCATGCACAAACAACATAGCAGAGTATGAGGCCTTGATCACAGGACTTAGGTTAGCCGTACAATGGAAATTACAAGAACTACAAGTATATGGCGATTCCCAACTAGTCATTCGACAAGCAACAGATGAATATCAGACCAAAGATGATAAACTCATGCCATATAAGCAAATGGTGGACACTCTAAAGACATCATTTACTACTATCACTTTTGAGCAGATACCATTGCATCTCTCCTAGATCTTCCACAAAATTCAACACGCTATGAGTTCTTGGTAGAATAGCTTTGGATCCTCGCTTATGATATCCTCGAATCCGAAATGATATGTCACCTTGTCGGTTCTGAATCCCCATGGTATGGTGAGTTCTACACCTATCTCCGCGATCACACCCTTCCTCCCAACCAATCAAATAACCAATGTAAAACCTTCATTCGCCAAACTGCTCGATATACCATTATTGTCGAAACCCTATACCAACGTAGTCTTGATGGTACTCTCCTTCGATGTCTGGAACAAGATGAGATAACAAAGGCTTTGGAAGAGGTACATGAAGGAATTTGCGGGACTCATGCAAGCGGTCCATCACTAGCCAAAAAGATCATGCGAGCTGGATACTATTGGCCATCTATGGAAAAAGATTCCTACTACTTTGTCAGGAAGTGCAAGAAATTTCAAATTCATGGTGACCTGATACATGCACCAGCCCAGGAACTGCAACCAATCACAACACCATGGCCTTTTTGTTAATCGGGTCTTGACCTTGTGGGTAAGATTCATCCGTCTTCATCCAATGGCCATAAATTCATTATTACCGCCACCAAATACTTCACAAAGTGGATCGAAGCTGTTCCACTCACCCAAGTCACCGGCAAGTAGATCGCCTCATTCATCCTCAATTACATCATCTGTCGGTATGGTGTGCCCATGTCCATCATTACAGATAACGGTCTTCCTTTCAAAAATCAAGATGTCCGTGAGCTTTGTGAGAAATTTCATATCCAACATCGCTTTTCCACCCCCTATTACCCACAAGGCAATGGTCAGGCCGAAGCATCCAATAAAAACATATTGAGGATCCTAAAGAAGACAGTTAATGATGCCGATCGTGATTGGCATGTTCAATTAAATCCAGCATTATGGGCATATCGAACTAGCATTCGAACCCCTACAGGTGCAACTCCTTATTCATTGGTCTATGGTGTAGAAGCTATCTTACCTATTGAGGTTGAGATACCATCATTACGGGTTTCCTTGCACAATCTCATCGATGATGAAGCCTACAGAGTATCCCATCTTCAGGACTTGGAGCTACTTGATGAAAAGCGACAAGCTGCATACAATCACCTCAAAGCCTATCACCAGCGCATGAGTAGAAGCTACAATCACCGAGTTAGACCTTGTACATTTGAGGTAGGTGATCATGTTCTTTGATAAAATCCTCGCAACCAACCAAACAGAGAACATCAAGGCAAGTTTGAATCAAACTGGCTGGGCCCATATGTTGTCACTGCTGTGTTCGGGTCCGAGGCATATCAGTTGGCTACATCAGAAGGAGAACTGCTTGCAGATCCAATCAATAGCATGCACCTAAAACGGTTTTATACCTAAGGTGTATAGAGCATCAAGCTCCCCTACATACCAGAAAATACCAAAAACATTTCAAAAAAAAAATGTCCTGAAGAAAATACAAAAACATTCAAAAAAGTAAAGAAAAATCATGCATCCAAACAGTGAACAACCACTCCGGTGGCACCTTGGGTAAGTACGATGGTGAAAACCTAGAAAACAGGTGCCACTCATAAAGGCTATGGCTCCATTGTCTTTCAGACTTGTTGCAATCACATCTACTTCATACATACATCCATCCATCCATCAACCATGGCTTGTTATTCCTCTGCAATTATGATTGTACTCCATACATCTTGCATCCCGCTTTTTCATAGTCATGTCTAAAACTAGGGGCAATACCTTTAACCTATTGATGGAAGTGGATTCTACATTGTCTTATGATTCATTAAGTTCTTCATTCAAACAATCATCAAAAATCCAAAAACATTCAAAAATATCTCGCAAAAATACCAAAAACATTCAAAACAATTCAAAATCCAAAAACATCGACAAAACCATTGAAAAATCACACAAAAACATGACAACACCTTGTACATATTCATCCGCGTAGATGCAAAACAAACATTGACACAATACTCACAAAATGACCACTTATCAATCAAACCATGCAATCAAAATCAACACTCAAAACTGTCTTCAACAAGGATGCATCATTCCTTACCAAAACAAAGACAAAAGTGCGTTTTCTTTGACAAGAAAATTATGTTAAGCTATCAAATACTTGGTTGATTTGTGAGTACAATCGTTTGTTTATCTGTATCAGGATCTTGTAGCATTGTTTTGTATCGTTTGTGCATTATTTCTAATGAAGTTCTGGGGCGTGTACTAATGGTGTCTACGTGGGAAGTTCACCAAGCTATGTGATCTTATGCCAAATGCATTCATAGATCATTATGGCTTGCTGACTACAGCGTATACCTCGACCATATGGACATGAACCATTACCAAGGATCCCTATTCTTTATTCTTTATGTATATATTGTTTGATTGCAGGTACAATGCTCTTCCTTTGGTTCCTTCCTGCATCATCCAAATTGGATAAAGGTTTTTATCTCTTAGTATGGTATGCACTTGTCTCAGGATATGATCAGCCTAAGATCAAGGAGGACAATCCAAGTCATGCATGAAAGGAGATAATCCTTGTCTATTCCGCAAGCAATACTCAGGTCAACTTGATCCATTATATCAAGTTGCTTGTATTAACTTGCTATATAAAATCCATGTAAGAAATACTCTGGTCATCTTGAATCTTTATGTCAAGTTGCTTGTATTTTCTTACAACATTTTAAAGCTCAATGATGAAAAATAAAGCACCATGGATCATCATTCCATCTCATCTGTATATATTGCATTTCATTGCATTTCACCCATCCCTACATTCATAATAGCTGCATATCATGCATACATAGTCATAATAATGCATACTCTATTTTACTCATCTTCTTCCATAGGACTAGGTCCTAGTCCTCCATATCTTCTATCTAACATTGAATCCCCCCTCACCCTCCCTATCTTGATCATCAACATCATCCTAATCCCTTCATCGCTTCCCATCCTCACTCATCCACAAAATTAAGCCAGTTACTCTATCTACACAGATACATCGACTCCCACACACCTAGACTACAACAGGCATTTATCATAATGACCTAGTCTCAATGGGGCTGCCATGATTCCCCACAACCATCCATCACACGCACATACATATCAATTGATCAAACCAATCAAACACAATCCATCGGACAATTACATCAATTGTCTACGTCTCAACGAGTATTTTGCTTCATATACCTTGACTTCATCGGGCAATTACATCAATTGTCTAAGTCACATCAGGTCACTTTGATTCACTTACTCAGACTTTATCATGTCCGAGCGACCAACTGACACCAACTGTCACGCTTTGACTTGACCGGGGCAATTAAACCGATTGCACCAGATTGTCTAACCAATTTTGATCAATTATATAGCATCAATCCAAACCCCACACTACATCTGGGTGAACTCACAATACTGGTTCCCACTTTTTGACCAACTTTGACACTTATATGAATATTTTGAAAAAAATCTTCCCTTTTTGACACCTATAACTTTTAAACTGTTAAGAATTTCAACATTATATAAACTAGTGATTTTTAAAATCTTGTTTATAGATTCTAAATATATTTTTTGCAAATTTGTTTGAATAAAAGTTTATTGATTTTTCCATCTCCCTCAAAAAGTATTTTTTTACAGCAAACAACATTTTTTAAGAGTGATGTGTATCCCGAAACGCATAATTTTTTTTTCTATAAATGATAAAAACTTAATTCTTTTGAATTTGGATTTGTAACATCAATATCCAGGGCATGCAGTTGGTTTGATAGTGATATGTTGAATATTTTTCATTTTATTAAGTTTTGAAGTTCGACTAATTATAATTTAGATATAAGTGTACGTTTGAACACATAATTTGTTATATATATATCAAAATTCAATTTTCTTTTTTTTGTTAGAAAGAAAACATCAATACCTAGTGTATAGATATTTTTCAGATTTTTTTTGAATTAGTTTACTATTTTTCCCAATGCATTGAACAAAGAAGTTCATGTTCGGTGAAAAACCTACATTCATAAGAAATAAAATAAAAATATATTAATGAAATTAAATATATTAACTATTATACTATTTGGAAATCTTATAATAAGGATTAAATACTTTTTTTTTTAAACTTTTAAATGAATTAATTTGACCCCCCAAAAGCTAATGTAAAATTGGTTTTTTATCAGCATTTGATAGATGCAAAGGAGACTCCATTGCAAGTATGATTTAGATGTAGAGAGGTTCTATCCAAGAAATTTTGATCTAAGAGCCTTTGATTTAACTCTCTTCAATTAATTACTTAAAATGGGACCTCTTAAAGCTTAAATCATTATATTTTTTTATAAATGTATGATTTCTGCAAAAATTAGGGCATACCAAAAAGTGGGAACCAGCTTTGTGAGTTCACCCATCTGCTATGTATCTCTTGCATGACCTCAGGGTACTCGCTGGCTTGTTGTTTCTTCATATGCACTCCATTTTCTCCCATTCTTTCATCATTAGTTCTAATTTCTTCTATTCTACCTCCCCTCCACTTTTCATTCTTTTTCGAGAGATCGCCCGATTTTTCAAAAAAAAATTCGGCCCATCTCTCGAGGGGGCATACCACCCATTAAATTTACATTTTATGGGGCATTTCTTCACACCTATTTTTCTTTCTTTGAAAAGACGCGATAAACTGCACTGTCTCAAAGAGGGGCAAATGTAGTCACATAAATCTGTCCACTTAATTAAATGAATACTTAGTATTTATTTGATTATTTAACCATCAATTAATAATTAATTAAATTAATATTTAATTAATTCATCTTAACCCTATTCTCCTATTAATTAAATAAATTATTCAATTTATTTGATTTAATTCACTTAACCAAATTCAGACCATTAATTAAATAAATAAATCATATTTATTTAATTAAATCTTCTCTCACATTTAAATAAATTAATATTTATTTAAAACCCCCAAAATCCCACCTCTCACATTTAAATAAATAAATCATTTATTTAAATCACCTTTATCCTCCACCCACTTGCATTTTCCTACAAATGCAAGTTGCACAATTATTTTAAATAAATCATTTATTTAAATCACCTTTATCCTCCACCCACTTGTATTTTCCTACAAATGCAAGTTGCACAATTATTTTAAATAAATAATTTATTTAAATCACCTTTATCCTCCACCCACTTGTATTTTCTTACAAAAGCAAGTTGCACAACTATTTTAAATAAATTATTTATTTAAAATCCTATTTATCCTCACCCACTTGAAACCTTTAATGGTTTCCCTTAAATTATTCAAACTTGATGGCTTTAAAGTCTTCAAACTTAATGGCTTCATTTAAAGTCTTTTTAAGACTTTAATGGTTTTCCTTAAAGTCTTTTTCTCATTTAAATAAATTAATATTTATTTGAATATTTATCCAAATGCAAATTATACCATTTAATTGAAATAAATGATTTTATTTTAATTGAAAATACCAAAATTTCTCCCACTTGCATTTGCCTACAAAATCCACTTGCATGCCTAAACCCCTTCTAGAATTTTCTAATCACTTCTAAATAACCTAACCCCTTCTCTAAACTTTGTCACATTCCTAAGCAAAAGGGAAGTCACTTCTCAAACCCTCAAAGTCTTTGATAACAATTAAAGACTTTCAACCTTCAACAACTAAATGGCTCAAAGTCTTTGATAACCATTGAATGCTTTCAACCTTCAACCACTTAATCCCCAAAGTCTCCAATAACCATTAATGGCTACCTCAAACCCTCCCACATGGTTAAAACATTTGTTTTGACTCAACCTCTACCCAACCCAAAGGTCTCATCAGGCCATTAATGTTTTGACCATGATTATCTCTTAAACATTTGCACAAAGGTTTATCCTTGGATTAACTCTTAATCCAGTGGGTAATCTTAATTTGGACTTGACCCTTAGCCTCTAGATAACCATGAGGTCTTCTCAAGCCTTTAATGCCTCCAACCTCTTCTCTCAACCCAATCCTATGTTGACACTTGTCACTATTTTATTGGTGCCAATTGTGCACATGGATCCCCAACTTTCAAACTTGGCCCTTGAATAAACCATTCAATCTTAACCCTTCATTTCTCCATTTCTTCTATAAATAGAACCCTTCTCCTCAAGCAAAAAAGGAAGAATTAGAGTATTGTTGTTATACTGGCATTAGCATAGAACTTTCTCATAGCATCACTATCTACACTTGCATAGCATTTGCTTATCATATTCAACCATCTTGAATCTCCATATGGCATCCATGGATAGTGCTAAAAGCTGAGAGCTACACTCATTTGGGACTTGGAGAGGAGAGGAACAAGGGAGGAGCAACTATGAGCATCTTGATTAGCTATTTTATTCTATGTTTATATGCTTTCTATTTCATGCTTAATATCTCTCTTGATATGCCTGTTTAGGATAATCTTTTGTTGCTAACACTAACGTTTGTTTCTTGTGCTCTTGTGTGTGTTGCCATCAAACAGATTTTCTAATCCTTTTTGCAGAGCATCACATATAATGATGTATAATTTTTCCTATTAAACCTCTATAAAATTGAATTCACATACATACTCTAGCCTATCTAGATCTTTTTATTCAATGGTTGGACAATTTATATACCCTTAGATTAAGAGAAAGATACCCATTTGAACAATATCTTAATCTATTGAGTACATTAGTCATATCTCCTTTATACTTTCTATCTTCTATTCACTACTCTTCTATTCCCCTCATCAATTTTTTACTCATTGGCAACTGCCTACTTATATATCCGATTAGGTATGCAACCCTTATATGATATCCTTAAGGCTAATCTCTTTCCTTAGTTACCTATTCAGGAACTATCTTAGCAGATCACATCATTATCTCTCTAGACCAGGTGTCTGTATTATGTATTTCAGTCAACAATAACTATGTTTCAACTAAATGTAGTTTTATTATGTATATATAATATTCACATAATTCAAATTCAAGAATATAATGATTTATTCCCTTAACTAGTGTTTCTTAAGTTCTTTTAAAATACTTAAATAATCTTCATTTATATGAGTTATTTGTTGGTACCATAATAATTTTTTCTTCTAAAAGTATCTTTCTCTCTAAAATAAGATCCCACTAAGGTTATATCAATTAAATAAATAATAAATATTTAATTAATTAATGGATAAGATATGGTTAAATCAAGTGTGATCAAGTACGTATGGATTTAGGTGTCTATACCATGAATAATGTTGGTACTTTTAACATGCTTCCTAATGACATTTCTCAACTCTGCAACCTCCAAGGCAAATTGTGATATTTTGGATGCTTTAGAGCTCTTTCAAATCACCACACTCTCTCTTACGCTTAAAAAAAAATCAAATTATAATAGAATAACTATTATCAACTTTGGAGTACATTATGTCATATTCATGGGAGCAGGCCATGTTGATTTAGATGGATTCTCTTCCTAAAAGTCATGCTTTAATGGCTCATTCTTCCAAAGGAAAGGGTGAGTATTAGAAGAAGCACAAGATGAATCTATTTTCAAGTGGTGAGTGTATCCCCAAGATTAAGGTGAGGAATGATCAAAAGGATAAACCTCCTTCTCATCATTCTCCTTCTAAATTAGGAGAGTTATGTTCTAAGTCCAAGAAAAAGATAGAGAATTGTTCCTTTTGTGGAAAATTTAGGCATACTAATGCATAATATTTTGTGAATTTTGCATTGGAGAAGCTATGAGAGAGCACAATCTTTCCATTCCTGAGTGTTATTCAATTGGTATAGGGTAAGCTCCATGGATGACTCTATGGTGATGTGTAGACAAATTCCTTTCATATTGCAGACAACTTATTTGTGCCCCGTGGATGACTCTATGGTGATGTGCTTAGCTCTTGTCTGACTGGTGTTTCAGCTGATTGGTTGGAGGGAGGGTGAGGTAGTGGTTTCTTCTTATAGGCATAGTGGGACTAAGAGGTGGGTCTATGTTGCAAGGATTTTGTGACTTGAGTTATCCCAGTTTTTCCGTGATGTGTGATCATGTTATCGTTCGAAGGTATCTTTCTAGGGATTTGATGAGATTTGTGGTTAATGAAGATGAAGAGAATGGGGAAGGTGATGAGAGGGTATATGTTTCCCCTCATATTGATCTTGTAGTTATCCTATTTTGGGTCCCCTACTCTACTTGCGAAGATTAAGTTAAGGTAGCTAGAATCCCCTACTCAAGTAGAAAACAATGAGTTGAGGTTTCCTCTGCTAGGAGAGGAGGGGTTATTGTGGCTATTTTTCTGTACTGTACTAGTGGTTCTTGACTACCTCCCTCCTTTTTGTTGGTTTGGTGTGCAGGTAAGAATTAGGACCTAGGCATAACCTGTGTTGCATGGTTCTTCTTAGGGTTTTTGGTTTCTCCTTTTCCGTAGCATTATCTTCTATCCTAGGGAAGGGGTTTTTGTTTGCTGTCATGTTGTTCTGTTTCATGGAGGTGATGTTCTTAATGGAACCCTATTTGAGGGCCTTATGGGTAGGCGTACACTATTTGTTTCTTGTGACCTTTTGCCTCTTTTCTCTACTTGATCTAGAAAGCCACATTGGGTTGCTTTTTATTCCTTATGTGCCTTGGTGTTCATTTGAAGACTTATTGAGGATTTTTCTTCTTGGGTCCAGCCATTTTCTTTATTGCAGTATCCTTTGGCCCGACGTCTCTCTACAACACAGGATTTCTCTATTTTTCCTTATTGAGGTGGCCCTTCCTTCTTTGGAGGTGGAGATGGATGGTATTGGAAACAACCTCCCTCCTATAGAGGCACAGTTAGGTGTTGTGGTGAATTTTGGGTGGTCCAGGTGGATAGTTGGTGATGACCTATTTGTAGAGGTCAGTTGGTTGATTGTTTTTTCTCCTCGTTTAGGTCTCTTATTCAACATGTGGTTTTGGGGGCCTTGTTAAAACCTTGTTGTCGAGCAATACGATGGGATTCCATCTCTTGGTTGTTAGACTTTGATTCATGGTTTGAAGCTTTGTTCTCTCTACTAATGGTTTCCAAGCTTCATCCCCTATTGAGGTGGGTTCCTATCCTATTCGGGTGGATAGATGCTTTGTTGTTAGAGATATGAATTTCAAAAGCTTTGAGGTTTCTATCTTCATCCTTTCTATTTTGGGAGCCATTACAAAACACATTCCGAAGGTTAGGGGACCCTTTCAAAACCCCCATGTTTCAATTCAACTCTTAATGGCAATTTTGTGTTTCCTTGTCTGGTTCGATGCTGACAATTTTAAAGGGCCCAGTATAGACTGTGCTTGTTTTTGGTTAAGATTTGAGCTACCTTTTAGCTGCTTGCATTATTTGTCATAGTTTAAGGGATCTAGGAATATCCTTGTTGTTTGGCTAAGTGTGTTTGTTAAACCCTTGCCATTTTCTTTAAAGACCTATAGTTTGAGGTTGTAGCCCTGATGGTGTGGCCAACCTGACCAGATCTATTTGATTATGTTTGTGCTAGTGTTTGGCTGGCATTTTTTAGTTAGTTGTGTATGGGCTTTTGATTTTCAATTTTTGTACTCTTTGGTAGTGAATTATAGTGGATTCCAGATCCTGGTAAAATCTAAGGGTTTCAGGTCCCTTAAAAACCAGTTGTAAGGGGTTTTCGGAACCCTCAAAACTTGTTTTTTCCTTAATAAGAAAATATAATGATAAATAATCAATAATTACAATGATAAATTATAGATAAAATGTACCCCCCTTGCAACCCCCTATGCAAATTTATCAATGAAAATATTTTATTACTTAAAGGTTGAGACAAAATTTTCCTAAACACTCTCCCACTTGTCGAACACCTTGCAACAAAAAGAGGAGGGGTACTGATATCATGTTTAAATTGCTATGGGCTGAGGATCCCATAGACTTTGAACAACATCTAAACTTCTTTTTATTGACAAACTTAGAGAATCTACAATATTCATCAAATTATGTACCTTGACTAGCTTCACTCTATCATCCTCAAGCACATATCTAAAAAATTGATATGGAACATCAATGTGCTTGGTCTTCTAGAATGAAATGTTTGGTTTTTAACTAGGTAGATTGCACTTTTACTATCACAATAAACTATCATTGCACCTTTTGGTCAAATATATGAATAAAGTATCTTAAATGCCAAATGGTTTCTTTATAAGCATGAGTAACTACTTATACTATGCTTTGATAGTCTATAAAGAAATAATCTATCACTTAATCATATAACTAATTGTACCACCAGATAAAGTAAACACATAAGAAGTGAGAAATATTCTACTATCAACATCACCTACTTATTTTAAATCCACATAACCATGAAGATTATAGAAATATCATCTCTTATCAAGTTATAATAATAACATGAAAGAATACTATGAATCAGCCTTCAAATATCCAAATAATGTTATAACTACATCCCAATAAACTCTACTAGGATTAGACATATATATATAAAAAGAAATCCAATTGGTTAGACAATTTCTAGTCTATTAGAAACTATAGCATATATCAGACTTCCAAATACAGTTTGGTAAGACACTCAACTTGTGTATTTCATCTCTAATGTGGATATAGGAGAATAAAAAATAGATAATTTTATTCCAACTGTAAAGGCAACATATAACGATGTACAATATTGTCTGTTAAACCTCTATAAAATTGAATTCACATACATACTCTAGCCTAGGTAGAGCTTTTTATTCAGTGGTTAGAGAATTTCTATACCTTTAGATTATGAGAAAGATACTTATTTTAACGATGTCTTAATCTATTGTGTAGATTCCTTATATCTCCTTTATACTTTGTATCTTCTATTCACTATTGTTCTATTCCCCTCATCATCTTTTTTACTCATTCGCAACTGCCTACTTATATATTTGATTAGGGATTCAACCCTTAAATACTATCCCAAAGGCTAATCTCTTTCCTTAGTTACCTGTTTAGAAACTATGTTACCAAATTACATCATTATCTCTCTAGACCAAGTTTCTGTATTGTTTATTTCAATCAACAATAACTATATTAAAACTAAATATAGTTTTATTCAATATATATAATATTCACATAGTTCAAATTCTATAATACAATGATTTATTCCCTTAACTATTTTTTCTTAAGTTCTTTTAAAATACTTAAATAATCTTCATTTATATGAGTTATTTGTTGGTACCATAACCTTTTTTTTCTTCTAAAAGTTTCTTTCTCTTTAAACTAAGATCCCACTAAGGTTATATTAATTAAATAAATAATAAATATTTAATTAATTAATGGATAAGACATGGTAAAATCAATTGTGATCAATTATGTATGGATTTAGGTGTCTATACCAAGAATAATGTTGTTACTTTAACATGCCCCCTAATTTCATTTCTCAACTCTACAACCTCGAAGGCAAAATGTAATATTTTGGATACTTAAGAGCTCATTCAAATCATCACACTCTCTCTTATGCTTAAAAAAAAAATCAAATACTCATGGAATAAATTTTATTAACTTAGGATTACATTATGTCATATTCATGGGAGAAGGCCATGTTGATTTAGATGGACTCTCTTCCTAAATGTCATGCTTTAATGGCTCATTCTTCCAAAGAAAAGGGTGAGTATTAGAAGAAGAACAAGATGAATCTGTCTTCATGTGGTGAGTGTCTCTCCAAGCTTAAGGTGAGGAAAGATCAAAAGGATAAACCTCCTTCTCATCTTTCTCCTTCTAAATTAAGAGAGTTATGTTCTAAGTCCAAGAAAAATATGGAGAATTGTTCCATTTGTGGAAAATTTAGGTATACCAATGCACAATGTTTTATGAATTTTGCATTGGAGAAGCTACGAGAGAGCACAATCTTTCCATTCCTAAGTGTTCTTCAATGGGAAAAGTGTAAGCTCTGTGGATGACTCTATGGTTATGTGCAAACAAATTCCTTTCATGTTGTAGACAACTTCTTTGTGCCCCGTGGATGACTCTATGGTGATGTGCTTGGTTGTTTTCAGACTGGTGTTTTAGCTTCTTGCTTGGAGGGGGGACTGAGGTAGTGGTTTCTTCTTATAGGCATGGTGGGACTATGAGGTTGGTCTATGTTGGAAGAACTTTGTGATTTCAATTATCTGTGGTTTTCTATGGTATGTGCTCGTGTTATCGTTTGAAGGTGTTTTGCTTGGGATTCGATGGGATTTGTGGTTGATGACGACAAAGAGAATGGGGAAGGTTAGGGGAGGGTATATGTTTTTCCCTCTTCTTGATCTTGTAGTTATCCTTTTTTGGGTCCCCTACTATAGTTGCGAAGAGAGAGTTAAGGTAGCTAGATTCCCCTACTTGAGTAGCAAATAATGAGTTGAGGTTTCCTCTGCTAGGAGAGGATGGGTTCTTATGGCTATTTCTTTGGACTTTGCTAGAGGTTTTTGCATGCCTCCCTCCTTATTTTTGTAGGTTTGGCATGGGGGTAAGGTTTGGAACGAAGGTGCAACCTTTGTTGCATGGTTCTTCTTAGGGTTTTTGGTTTCTCCTTTCCCCTCAAATTATCTCCTATCGTAGGAGAGGGGTTGTTGTTTCTTGCCATGCTATTCTCCTTCATGGTAGTGGTGGTCATAATGGAACCCTGGTTGAAGGCCCTAAAGGTAAGGGTGCACTGTTTACTTCTTGTGACCTTTTGCCTCTTTCTCTACTTGATCTAGCAAACCACATGGGGTTATTGTTTCATTGCTTATGTGCCTTGGTGTTTATTTCAAGACTTATTGAGGGTTTGTCTTCTTGGGTCCAACAATTTTATTTCTTGTAGTATCTTTTAGCTTGACCTCTCTCTGTGACATGGGTTTTCTCTGGTTTGTCTTATTGTGGTGGCCCTTCCTTCTTTGGACGTGGAGATGGATGGTATTGGAGACAACCCTCATATTGTTTGTTGAACTCTTAATGGTTTTTTTTTGTTTTCTTGTCTGGTTGGATGCTGACAGTTTTAAAGGGCCCAGTATAGATTGTGGGTATTTTTGGTTAAGGTCTCAGCTAGCTTTTAGCTTCTTGCATTATTTCTCACAATTTAAGGGAGCTAGGAATATCCTTGTTGTTTGGTTAAGGATGTTTGTTAAACCTTCTTCATTTTATTTAAAGACCTATAGTTTGAGGTTATAAGATTGATGGTGTAGCCAACCTAATTTGTATTGGGTATCTCTTAATTTTTTGGCTAGATTTATTCTATTGTCATTGCGCTAGTATTTGGCTAGAATTTGTTAGTTCAGTCGTGTATGGGCTTTTGATTTTGAACTTTTGTACTCTTTGGTAGCGTATTATTGTGGATTTTAGATCTTGGTAAAATCTAGGGGTTTGAGGTCCCTTCAAAACCGGTTGTAAGGGGTTTCAGGTCCCCTCAAAATGTATTTTTTCCTTAATAAAAAAACACAATGATAAAAAACCAATCTTTACAATGATAAATTATACATAAAATGTACCCCCCTTGCAACCCCCTATGCAAATTTATCAATGAAAATATTTTATTACTTAAAGGTTGAGACAACATTTTCCTAAAAAATCCCCCACTTGTCAAACACCTTGCAACAAAAATAGGTGGGGTATTGACATCATGTTTTAATTGTTAGAGCTTTTTATTCAATAGTTAAAATTAAATGAACAATGATTGAAGGTTAAGCTACAAGAAATAGATATTGTAAAAAAAGGTGGTGGGAATTAATTAGTCTAAATCAATCAATTAATTATGAATTAATAAATTGAGATTTAGTTGAATAATTTTTAGGATATGGCTAGACTTTTTAAAATAAATATAAATTCAATTAAAGGATAAAAGTGAAGGTTATATTAATTAAATAAATAATAAATATTTAATTAATTAATAGATAAGAAAAGGTTTAATCAAGTGTGATAATGTATACACTAATTTAGGTGTCTACATCAATGCCCTATAATGAGATTTCTCAACTCTCCAACCTCCAAGACAAAATTTCATATTTTGGATACTTTAGAGGTCATTCAAATGACCACACTCTCTCTTATGCTTAAAAACAAAATAAAATACTCGTGGAATAAATATTATCAACTTAGCATTACATTATGTCATATTCATGGCAACTCAACTAGTTGTAAACCAAATTGTGTGTTTCTACCAGGCTAAGGTAATTTTTCTAATTTTGGTGACCTTAGTTTTTCTCTTCTAAATTATTTTTTTATCTTATACTATTAATTTTCTTCATCAAAAATAAAAAAAATTCATGCTAAAACAATGGTTAGTGTAAGCACTAACCATCAATGACACTTTCATTTCTTATACCATTAATGACAAATCCCCTTCTTCGAACTTCACTTCTTGGAATATGGTTGTTGCAAGAAAATGATACAATATTATTATTATCTTGGCAAAGGTGGCATTCTTAATTACACTAAAAAATTTCATATTCATAGATGCACATATACAGGAATATTTCTCAATACATTCTACTTTCTTATGTCTTGTACTATCACAAATAAAATGACCTTAAATATTGTTGCTCTACAAAGGCAAAAGCTATAATTTCTCTACAATTGGCATATAATAGTGCTTGTGAACTATTCAATGGAAAAATGCATATGAAAAATCCTCTATATAAAATATCATTGGCAAATATGAAGTAAGACTCCCATGACTTTTTCAAGAAATATCCCCAATGTAAACATAGCAATATTATTTATTGTCCTATTTAAGAACTTCCACCTCTTTATTGACCTTAGCCTTTATAATAAGATTTCTTCCTTGGTTTACATCTTTATCATTATAATGATTGACTATTGAAAAAGTAAGGGGGAGAAATTCTACTCAAATTTGGACTGATAAGGTCATATGCAATGTTTGAATGGAAAATATTATTTTACATTTTAACTTTTCCTTTATTTTCAAATATAGTAATAACTCTTCTTTCAAGAATTATTAAGTGAAGAATTTTATTGATATGATCCATACCCAACATCACTTCTCTACTCTTTATAATCCAATTGACAAGTTGATAGTTCACTCGAAATAAATAAATTATTTTATGTAAACTTGTTGATGACCAAAGTTAAAACTGGCATCCATATCATCTTACTCTATAGACCTAATGTACTTGCAGTTTTTTTGCATATGTACATCTCATTTGATATATCATCTTAAAGTTATTATGCCTCCAAAGATGAAAATTTATTCTCTTAAATTCTTTCTTCGCCTACTCTTTCATGAAACTATGCAAAATGAGTGTCACCACCAAGAACTCAAGATCTCTAATGAGATTGTGTGAATGTTTTTCTACAAATGAGTCTTCCACATGCAACTTGTATGACCTTATAATCAACATGTTTTCCATTACTCTTTCCATTGTAAAATAAAACTAATGCAATGCACATTCAAAAGACAGTTTCTAAGGGAAACTTATGTCATATTCACTTCTATCTATGGATAGGAAAGAACATTTGAAGGAACCTCCTAATACTTCTCACCTTCAACAATTTTGTGTGTGATCATTTTCTATTTTCTCAATTTCAATTCTTAATATTTCTATTCAAGTTGCAAGTATATATGGCCTATTTCACTACATATATTCCACAAGACTTATCTATTTGTGACACACGTCAATCATGATGTAGTTTTTGTTACCATAGTGCTTGTACATCTCAATGTTATGGGTACCTCTATGCTCCTTCATTTTCCTTATATATGCTATGGTGCTCCATTCTTTCCAAAACATGTGTTTAAATGAAACTTTACATGTCAATTCATATGTATGTTATAAACTCTTAATAGTATTAATATTTTTTAATGATATTACCCTTTGTATTTCTTAATTAGGTAGCTATTAAAAATGATATTTCTATTCCTTTATTATGTTTCTTATCTATCTAAGTTTCTTTCTATTATTTACATGTGATTAAGTTGAATCAATAATTTATTTTTATTTCTTAAACAATTACGAAAATAGATCAAAGTATCATCGAAAAATCACATCTATTTGTTTCTATATCATAATCATATAAAAAACACATCATCACATAAACACAAACCCAAATCAAATCATTCATAAAAATGTCCTTGCAATAATTAATTATCCTTATATGCATACGATATATACTCAATCTCTAACGATTATGACAAAATATGAGGACAGAATCAATATTCTCTTACGGCTATGACATAATTTGAGATCAAAATTTATAGGTGGTATACGATTTGCAGGCTACAATAAAACGAAACCTTCTCGGTTCCCCTCTGCTTGCCTTAATGCCTCTGTCAAGCTAGCATTCTCCATTGTCAGTGCATGCATCCTCTGCGATACTTGTATATCTGCTACTCTCATCTGATGAAGTGTCTCCAGCTCTCCTCGCACACGATCTTGCTCTGCTTTGAGTGCATCTACCTTAGCACATAGTTGTTGCACACGATCTTGCTCTACTTTGAGGGCATCTATCTTGGCACAGAATTGTTGCACATGATCTTGCTCCACTGTAAGTGCATCTATCTTAGTACATAGTTGTTGCACCTCTGTCTGATGAAGTTTCTCGAGCTCTCCTCGCACACGATCCTGCTCCACTTTAAGTGCATCTATCTTAGCATATAGTTGTTGCACCTCTATCCGCATTTGTCTCTCCCTCTCACGAGCCTCATCATGTTGGATCTGCAGACTATCCCAATCTGCTTGAGCTTGGTGTCTCTCACTTAGGGCCCAATCTCTCCCAACCTCTGCCCTTGCTACTCTCTCATAAAGTTGATCCCTCTCTACCATAGTAGCATATTTCTGTTTCATACGTTGTCTCAACATAAGATTAAAACTGTCAAATTGGCCCGCTATTTCCATTGGCCTATCCCACTCTCCAAAGTTAGCTGCGACACCGAAACACCAAACAATGTTAGTTCCATATATCTCAAGTCACATCAAACCGTAATTCATTTCTAAATGCATACTCATCTATATCTATAAAAACTCTGTGCTCAGAGAAAACATATTTGATTTATGTTAATCATGCATTTGCTACACTCAAAGTTGACTTGACATTTTCTAATCTTAATATATTGCTGAATGTGTTTATCAGCTGAATTTACCATCCATTACATTTAGAAGTCTTCAGATATGTGATCTAATCGTGGTCGAGATATTAAAAGCAAAATAAAACATTTCTAGGCAGCCTATAATCTCTGCCAACATTCCGAAACCTAAGAAACCTTCAAGGTTCACCATAACCTAACCAAATATTTATCAAACAGTAAATGACAAATCATAATGCAGTAACTATACGAAAGAGAGACTTACGAATTAGTGAAGGTCTAGGAGTTGTTACAGATGCGTCTGAAGACAATAAGTGAAAACGGGGATATGCTGCGGAATTGGTAGTGGAAGTTGGTCGTGATGAAAATGGCACGGTTACAGCAGCAGAAGTAGTGGTATGTGCTAGGGCAGTTGCACCGGTGGTCGAAGAAGACGAAGCATAGCTGCAAAACACACGTGATAGTTGAGATGCAGAGGACGATTGAGTCGTTGAAGAAGTTGCCGGAGTAACAAAATTCGAAGTAGAATTTCCAGCAGGAGTGTTGAAAGGCGTGGGTGGAGTAAATGCTATGCCCGGAGTGTTGAAAGACACATCCGCATCCAGTACAGAAGATTGCGCGGGGATTGCAAAGAATGGCGTAGGTGGACAAACCGTAGGAGCGCCGAAGAGAGGCGTAGGTGGACAAACCGTAGGAGTGCCGAAGAGAGCCGTAGGACGGTAAGCTGCACTGCTGCCGAGGAAAGGCGCGGGACCGGGAAAGAAAGAAATAGGCCCATAAGTCGCAGTGCCAGAGAAGGATGGTGCAGGCGCGCAAGCCGCAGTGGTGCCAAAGAAATTAGGCCTAGGCACGTAACCCGAGGTGCTGATCAATGGAGTCCCAGGCGCGTAAGCCGCAGCAACGCCGGAGAGAGGCGTAGGTGCATCAGCCGCAGTGACACCGAAGAGAGGTGTTGGTGGCGAAGAAGCCGAAGATCCAAACATGAAAGGAATTGATGAACTCCGGCGTGATAGAGAGTATTCAAATCCTCTGGTCGCCATGGCCAAATCACGAGTAATGCCGAGAAAAGATTAAAATTGAAAACTGAAGCCTTTAGACCTTAGGGTTTTGTAAAACAAAAAATATGTTGTTCCTGTACGCCTGTGACTTGATTTGGTTTGTTAAAACATTCTGGACTGGGATTTATATGATATCATAGGACACCGGTTGGGTTGGGTTGGGTTGGCCGACCATGTAATTATAGAGGACTTATTATTTTTTATTTTAAAAAAAAATCTTAATGATTCGAAAGGGAAACAAATTAACCTCAATTTATGTAATGTAGGGGTGAGTACATATTTGTGGTAATTCTTAATTATTATTATTTTAATTATATTTGTGTCATAAAAATTATAACTTTGATTTCAATAAAAGTTTGGGCAGGAGAGTCTCGGCGAGCAAGGGCGAGAGCGATAGAGACAGGGATTGCTGAAGGAGATGGAGACGACACATGTGACGAGGAGAAGGTTGGAGCCGCTTCTCCCTGCCAACACATGGGCCCTGTTTGGTGTATTTGGCCCGAGGATCTGTGGAGTTTGGGGGTTTTTGGGTGGACTGTTGCCTATTCCTCCTGTTCTCAGCGTGCGCAGGATGTTTGGGAGGTGTGCAAGGTTTTTCCTGCATGGTCGTTTGGTGGGTGCTTATTTGTGGGTTGTTTCTCGGACTCGACTTGACTCTGGAGTGCAGCCATTGGTGTGGCGTGGATGTTTGTGTTGGTAGCAACACTGGTTAGTGGTCTATGGTTACCCTAGGACAATCCTTGGTGATGTGGGTAGCTTTGGGCTTCTAATTTTTGTGCCCCTCCTTTTGGGTTGGGCATTTTCTTCCTCTTCCTCATTATTGGGCATTTTTTATTTTATTTCTCTAAGGGTTTGGATGAGGGGAAGGAGGAAATTCAGGGATCCCAAGTCTTTTCATGTTTTGCACATGTGCTCGCATGCCTATTTTGAGTTGTTCGTTGTGCTATTTCAAAGAGATTTGTTATCTGTACATATTTTTGGCTATCCTATTGTGGATCCTCCCATGTTTGCCTCATGGATGTTTTCCCTTTCAAATGTTATTTAGTGTCCTCGGTTATTTTCAGTTCTTACTATTGAGGTGGCCATGTCTTCTTTTCAGGTGGAGATGGCTAGTATTGGTGATAACTTTCCTCCTATTGGAGTGGAGCTTGATACTGCAGATGATGTTGGGAGGTGTTGGTGGGAGGCTATTGTTAATTTCCTTGGTGGCTAGCCTGATTTTGAGTATCCAGTTTTCTAGTTGTTTTCTCTCCTTTAGCTCCTATTGAGGTTGTGTTTTTGGAGAGTCTTTTGATCTCAGTTTTGGTCTTAAGTTTGAGGTTATGGGCACCTTTCCAAAGCTCTTAAAGGTCTCTTATTATCCCCTTGCCTATTGTCATAAATCTCATTTCAAGATATTTTGCCCTCCTATAGAGGTGAAGTGACTGCATGGGTAATGGGCTAAGGGTCTCTTTAGAAGGCTATTGTTTGTGTTGCTGGTTAAGGGAGCTAGTCAAAACCCTTATGGTTTTCCTTGTAGAAGGTTTTTCTAGCCTTGTCAAAACCCTATATCCTAGATCATGATTGAGGGAGCCTGTAAAATCCCTATTGCTAGTTGTGGGAGCCTTATAAAACCCACTTTCATGATTGGGGGAGCTTGGAAAAACCCCATGTCTCTTAATATTGCTAGGGACAAACTAGATGCTGAAAGTTTTCAAAGGCAAAATTTGGCTAGTTCTTGTTTTTGGTTTGGTCCAGGCCATTGTTCTGGCCTGGAGAAGATGTTATAGGTTATGAGAGCCTCGGAAAACCATTCTTGTTGGCTAAGGGTGCCTAATATACCCTCAATCTATTATTTTTGAAATATTTTGTTTGCTATTTTACATCGTTTGTTCTGCTAGCCTAATTTGTAATGGTGCATTCCTAGGTAATGTTTGGCTAGTGTTTGTTCGGTGGTAGGTGTTGTGTTTGTTCTCTTCCATCCTTTGCACCCTTTGTTATAGGATCTAGACACCAGTAAGTAGACCAGTTAATTTATCGTGGGCAACTCTTTGTTATAAAGTGTTTCGAGGGCCCTTCGAAACCTATTTTATCCTAATCAAAAACTTTCATTTCAATTAAATGATATTCAATTATGTAATATTAATTATAATTGTAACTTTTATAAAATAAAACTAATAATTAGTTAAGTTATTTAGTTTCGGTATTGTCCATCTGAATTAAGTATTTCTCACCTTCATTAAATATTTTTTACAACAAAAATCTAAAATCTAAATTATTATATGCATAAAAATGTAATGTCATGTGAAAAAATTTATTTTCATCTTATTAGTTAACTATATCTAGAAATTATAAATTTCTTCCCTTAAAAGTTAACACGATAGTCTCTTACAAATTTTATTTTCCTTCACAAGTTTGACTTCCTCTTCAAGTAGAAACTTCATCCTCACACTTATTATCTATTAAATTGATAATTCATTATTATGCTCCTTAATTGAAATGCTAATTATTGGATTTCATTGAATGAAAAAAAAAGAGATTTTTGGAAATCAACTCAAAAGCTTATTTCCTTGTAGTTAACTATGCCTACAAATTACAAACTTTTTCTTCCCCCAGAAGATGACTTCATCTTCAAATAAAAAACTTTGTCCTCTCGTTTTGTTATTAATTAAATTAAACAATTCATCATTATCCTCATTCAATTGAAATGATAATTCTCTAATTCCATGGAACCAAAAAATGCCTATCAATATCAAATTTTATGGCAACAAAATCCAAGGATGCAATCTCAAATGGATTATCAATCATTTTGATTGTTGTATAATAGATGTATTCACCATTTTTATTTTAGAGGCATGACACTCTCTCAATTCTATCATTCCTAGGAACTAAGTATCTTATTTTATTTCTATAGAATATCTTTCTAATGCATTAAGCCCTAAGGCAATGTTGTTGGAGCAAGATATACTATTAATGGCTTACCAATGATTTATCTAAAACATTAATCTTTTTTTTTCTAATTGATTAAAGTGGGATATTCTCAAACGTTTACATAATCACTACAAAGAAACTACTTGAGGCTCATGAGGGATGAGAACCCAACATAAGACAAAAATGAATACGAAAACTAATAGATAAGTAAAACCATATCAAAATGCAACTAGACAGTAAAAAACCAGACAACAAACCACCTAGCAAAGACACAAAGAAATAGTCTATTATGTGGGGGTATTATCTTTCCCAATGCAAGTGCTAGTTATAATATAATATAAAAATTATAATGAAAATATAGATTTTTCTTAAAATATATATTTATTTACATAAAACTAACTACAGTTCAATCTTTGTAATAAAGAAAAGAAGGAATAGAGAGTTTGCAGAAAGAAATTGGAAATAACAACAATGACAGAAATGGAGATGCAAAAGAAGATAGAGTCAATGGGGAAGAGGATAAATGTAAGGAAAATTATCATTATGGTGTACAAATGATTGCTCTTTCAAAAGAAGTTGCGGTTGATAGAGAATTAATGGAAACCTTTAAAGTTATCTATAGATTCAATGTGCCAAAAAAAGATAGGGAGACAACACAGAGATGGATCAAGGATTCATGGAGAATTGAATTTAATTTAAAATTCATTCCAAAAGGATTTTTCATTATAATATTTGCCAACCATGAGGAAAAGGAGAAAATTATTTAGGGAGGATTATGGATGATGAAGGAAATTTCATTATATATACAAAATAGGACTCCTAATATTAATCCGATAATGTCAAGAATCCTTACGAATCTTAAGTGTGGATTAGACTATATAATTTGATAATTGAATACTTGTTGGAGGAAATTAGAAGAAAACTAGGGACTATAATGGATTTTTATGTATATTTGGCTAATGGAGACTCTTTGATATGTGCTAGAATAGAGATTGTAGTGATAAGGAAACTTAGGAAAGAAGTTAGGTTGTGTACACAGAAGAAACATTGGATGTTGTAGGTTGAAATTGAACAACAAAAATTCTTCTACCTCTAGTGTCTTCCTAGAGATCATAGATTCTAAATATAGTATGGGCTTGAAGATAGCACCAAAATGGATTCCAAAAAGGATTCCAAAAAGAAAGGACATAACCCTAATCAAATGTCGAGCCCTAGGATTGAATTGCTCCCCCGGCACAACTATCACACCTGGAAGCTTAAGATGTTATAATTGTTGCACTCATGAGGTCTTTAGTAGTTGTTGGATATTGACCAATCCAAATTCACTAATCCATTTGATTAGTTTGTCCATAGAAGCAAAATAGATGAGGCAAAAGGACTCATCGATACATTTATGCACATTAGATAATTTGTTGTTTCACATTGTTCTGTGTACAACACCTAAAGAAGTATGGCATAAGCTTGCTGAGTTGTATGGTAAGGTCAACCAATTTAAGATCTTGTAGCTTGAAGCCAATATCACTTCTCTTGCTCCAGATGCATTTCCCTCTACTTAGGATTTACTTGCATCTTTCAAAACAATTTTGTCTGAACTGAAAGGTTGTGGCCATGCCAAACAAGACAAGGATTGTATTTTCTTAGTCTTGTCTAAACTTAGAGTTTATTTCCAAATGTTTTCCTCTACCTTCTATTCTACAATGGATGTTATGGGAGAAGACCATAAGATGCCTTATTTTTGAGGTATTTTATGATTGTTTGACTAGGGATTAGGCCATGTTGATTTAGATGGATTCTCTTCCTAAAAGTCATGCTTTAATGGCTCATTCTTCCAAAGGCAAGGGTGAATATAAGAAGAAGCACAAGAGGAATCTATCTTCAAGTGGTGAGTGTCTCCCCAAGCTTAAGGTGAGGAATGATCAAAAGGATAAACCTCCTTTTCATCCTTATCCTTCTAAATTAGGAGAGTTATCTTCTAAGTCCAAGAAAAAGATGGAGAATTGTTTCTTTTATGGATGCACAATATTTTGTGAATGTTGCATTGGAGAAGCTATGAGGAAGCACAATCTTTCCATTCCTAGGTTTTCTTCAAGGGGAAAAGAGTAAGCTCTCTCAGCTCACGCTTTATCTTCTACCGATTCTAGTTCGATTCTTCATTTTCGTGCTTCTCACCACATGACTCATATTGTGGATATTCTTGATTCTCTTTTTGATAGTCCTACTTCACAAATTGCTACTAGGATCTCTTCTTGGATTAGAGATTTGAGGACAAGCTCAATTAAAATTTAGGATGGTAGTATTCATGATGTTCTTCTTGATCCTGATATCTTGCAAAATCATCTTTCCATATACTAAATTTCCAATCATGGTGATGGAAGGCTCGTTGAGTTATCTCCTACTAGAGTAACTATTCAAGAGATGAAAGATCCTGAGAAGTTCATTGCTACAAGTATAGTTGATCATGCATCATGTTTGTATAGGTTTGATGAATTTAAATCTTCATCATGATCAACCCTTATTGTTCATAGTGATTCTCTGAACAAGATTTGGCATGACATTTTGGGCACCAAAACTATAGACATCTTCAACAGATGAGCACATAAAATTTTCTGATTCGTCTCCCTCAAATATTTTGCTTAGATGGTGTTTGTCAAGGTTGTGGTCTTGGAATAAATCATATAGATCTCATTCCTAATGGTATGGCCACACGTGCTTCGACACCAATTGAGTTGGTGCAAAGTGGCCTTATGTCATTCCCCTCTTTAAATTTTTAAGGGTCGAGTATGTGCTTACCTTTATTGATGACTTCTCTAGGTGAACATGGGTGTAATTTTTTATGTACAAGGATGATATTCTTTGATATTTAATGATTTTCCTTGCATTTGGGGGGAAGTAGTCAGAGCATTCCCTTCAAAAGAGTCACATATATAATGGGGGGACTATTTCAATTAGGCATTCCATTAATTATGTGAACTAAATTAAAAATTGTATGCCTCACAAGGCAGTACGAAACATGACTCTTGAGGAGGCTTGGTCTCATGTCAAGCTTAAAGTTTCCTTTTTCATAGTATTTGGTAGTGATGCATAGACATTCATTCCAGATGGTCAGCATGAAGTAATGGATAATAAGAGTCAATATTTCATCTTTGTTGTCTATTGTGAATATGTAAAGGGATATCATTTGTTTGATCTTGTCACTCGAGAGGTACATTTTTTCCAATGTCTAGATTCATGAGTCCTTCACTTCAATGTATTTGACACCACAAGATTCTTCCTCCATTCTTCCAAGTTCTTCTTTTGATGATGTTTTTCTTCCAAAGGATGATGACTTTGATTCTCCTGATGATGTTGCTCTTAAAGATGGTATTGTTATAGTTGTTGATATTACTTCATCTTTATCTTCTCCTCCACCTGCACCTAGTCGACCTTTATGGGATCATATAGTCGTTCTGGATTTTGGTTCTCTTGCATTTGATCCTACAACTACTCACCACACTCATTCCCAAAATTTAGATATCAGTGTTTATATTCATGTAGTACTGATCCGCAAAAGATTATAGATGCTTCTGTTATTCCAAAATGGGATAGTGCTATGGCTAAGGAGTATTCTTCTATGATGAAGAATCATACTTTGGATTTGGTTCCTCTTACTAAGGGAAGGTTGGTTTGCTGTAAATGGGTTTATCATACCTAATTTGTAGTTGATAGTTCTAAATCAATAAGTATAAGACTCATCTAATGGCTAAGGGCTTTTCTTAGGCTATAGGTATTGACTATTCTAAAACCTTTTCCCCTATACCCAAGATGTATTCCATTCTTCTTGTACTTTCTATTGTTTCATCTAAGGGTTGCTCAGTGTATCAGATGGATATGAAGACTACATTCTTACATGATGATCTTCAAGAGGAGATCTATATGGAGTAGCCACCAAGCTTTGTGTGGTCATAATGGAACCCTGGCTAAAGGCGCTAAGGGTAAGGGTGCACTGTTTACTTCTTGTGACCTTTTTCCTCTTTCTCTACTTGATCTAGCAGACTACATGGGGTTAGTTTTTCATTGCTTATGTGCCTTGGTTTTTATTTGAAGACTTATTGAGGGTTTGTCTTCTTGGGTCCAACAATTCTCTTTCTTGCAGTATCTTTTGGCTTGACCTCTCTTTGTGACATGGGTTTTCTCTAGTTTGTCTTATTCTAGTGGCCATTCCTTCTTCGGAGGTGGATATGGATGGTATTGGAGACAACCCTCCTATTTTGTGTTGAACTCTTAATGGTTTTTTTGTGTTCTCTTGTCTGGTTGGATGCTGACAGTTTTAAAGGGCCTAGTATAGATTGTGGTTATTTTTGGTTAAGGTCTCAGCTAGCTTTTAGCATCTTGCATTGTTTCTCACAGTTTAAGGGAGACAGGAATATCCTTGTTGTTCAGCTAAGGGTGTTTGATAGACCCTCTTCATTTTCTTTAAAGACCTATAGTTTGAGGTTGTAATATTGATGGTGTGGGCAACCTGATTTGTATTGGCTATCTCTTAATTTTTTGGCTAGATTTATTTGATTGTCATTGCACTAGTGTTTGGCTGGAATTTGTTAGTTCAGTCATGTATGGGCTTTTGATTCTAAACTTTTGTACTCTTTGGTAGCATATTATTGTGGATTCTAGATCTTGGTAAAATCTAGGGGTTTGAGGTCCCTTCAAAACCGGTTGTAAGGTGTTTCATGTCCCCTCAAAACCTATTTTTTCCTTAATAAAAAAATATAATGATAAACAATCAATATTTACAATGATAAATTGTACATAAAATGTACCTCCCTTGCAACCCCCTATGCAAATTTATCAATGAAAATATTTTATTAATTAAAGGTTGAGACAAAATTTTCCTAAAAAATCTCCCACTTGTCGAACACCTTGCAATAAAAATAGGAGGGGTATTGACAGCATGTTTTAATTGCTAGGGGCCGAGGAGCCCATACACTCTGAACACCATCTAAACTTCTTTGTACTGACAACCTTAGAGAATCTAAAATATTCATCAAATTATGTACCTTAACTAGCTTTACCCTACCATCCTCAAGCACATATCTAAAAAATTGATATTGAACATCAATGTGCTTGGTCTTCTAGAATGAAATGTTTGGTTCTTGACTAGGTATATTGTACTATGACTATCACAATAAACTATCATTACACCTTTTAGTCCAATATATGAATAAAGTCTCTTAAGTTCCAAATTCTTTCTTTACAAGCATGAGTATCTACTTATATTATGCTTCAACAATCTATAAAGAAACAACCTATCACTTAATCATATAACTAATTGCACCACGAGATAAAGTAAACACATAAGAAGTGCAAAATCTTATACTATCAACATCACCTACTTATTTTAAATCCACATAACCATTAATATTATAAAAATATCATCTCTTATCAAATTATAGTGATAAAATGAAAGAATACTCTGAAGCACCCTTCAAATATCCAAATAATGTTATAACTACATCCCAATAAACTCTAGTAGGATTAGACATATATCTAAAACTAAATCTAACTGGTTAGACAATTTCTAGTGTACAAACTATAGCATATATCAAACTTCCAACTACACTTTGGTAAGACACTCAACTTGTGTCTTCCATCTCTAATGTGGATTTTGGAGAATATAAAATAGACAATTTTACTGCAACTGTAAAGGGAACACATAATTATTTACAATCTTGTCTATTAAACCTCTGTAAAATTGAATTCAAATAATTACTCTAGCCTAGCTAGAGCTTTTTATTAAATGGTTAAAATTATATGAACAATGATTGAAGGTTAAGCTACAAGAAATAGATATTGGAAAAAAAAGTGGTGGGAATTAATTAGTCTCAATCAATCAATTAATTAGGAATTAATAAATTGAGATTTAGTTGAATATTTTTGGGATATGGCTAGACTTTTTATAATAAATATAAATTCAATTAAAGGATAAAAGTGAAGGTTATACTAATTAAATAAATAAATAATATTTAATTAATTAATGGATAAGAAAAGGTTAAATCAAGTGTGATCATGTATACATTGATTTAGGTATCTACATCAATGCCCTATAATGACATTTCTCAACTCTCCAACCTCCAAGACAAAATTTGATATTTTGGATACTTTAGAACTCATTCAAATGACCACACTCTCTCTTATGCTTAGAAACAAAATCAAATACTCATGGAATAAATATTATCAACTTAGCATTACATTATGTCATATTCATGGCAACTCAACTAGTTATAAACCAAATTGTGTATTTCTATCAGGCTAACGTAATTTTTCTAATTTTGGTGACCTTAGTTTTTCTCTTCTAAATTATTTTTTTATCTTATACTAGTAATTTTATTCATCAAAAATAAAAAAAATTCATGCTAAAACAATGGTTAATGTAAGCACTAACCATCAATGACACTGTCATTTCTGATACCATTAATGACAAATCCCCTTCTTCGAACTTCACTTCTTGGAATATGGTTGTTGCAAGATAATGATGCAATATTAATATTATCTTGGAAAAGGTGGCATTCTTAATTACACTTAAAAATTTCATATTCATAGATGCACATATACAAGAATATTTCTCAATACCTTCTTATTTCTTATGTCTTGTACTATCAGAAATAAAATGACCATAAATGTTGTTGCTTGACAAAGGAAAAAACCATTATTTCTCTACAATTGACATATAATAGTGCTTGTGAACTATTCAATGGAACAATGCATATGAAAAATCCTCTATATAAAATATCATTGGCAAATATGAAGTAAGACTCCCATGACTTTTTCAAGAAATATCCCCAATGTAAACATAGCAATATTATCTATTCTCCTATTTAAGAACTTTCACCTCTTTATTGACCTTAGCCTTTATAATAAGATTTCTTCCTTGGTTTACATCTTTATCATTATAATGATTGACTATTGAAAAAGTAAGGGGGAGAAATTCTACTCAAATTTGGTACTGATAAGGTCATATGCAATGTTTGAATGGAAAATATTATTTTACATTTTAACTTTTCCTTTATTTTCAAATATAGTAATAACTCTTCTTTCAAGAATTATTAAGTGAAGAATTTTATTGATATGATCCATACCCAACATCACTTCTCTACTCTTTATAATCCAATTGACAAGTTGATAGTTCGCTCAAAATAAATGAATTATTTTATGTAAACTTGTTGATCAGCAAAGTTAAAATTGGCATCCATATCATCTTATCCTATAGACCTACTATACTTGCATTTTTTTTTCATGTGTAGATCTCATTTGATATATCATCTTAAAGTTATTATGCCTCTAAAGATGAAAATTTATTCTCTTAAATTCTTTCTTCACCTACTCATTCATGAAACTATGTAAAATGAGTGTCACCACCAAGAACTCAAGATGTCTAATGAGAATGTGTGAGTGCTTTTCTACAAATGAGTCTTCCACATGCAACTTGTATGACCTTATAATCAACATGTTTTCCATTACTCTTTCCATTGTAAAATAAAAATAATGCAATGCATATTCAAAAGATAGTTTCTAAGGGAAACTTATGTCATATTCACTTCTATCTATGGATAGGAAACAACACTTGAAGGACCTCCTAATAATTCTCACCTTCAACAATTTTGTGTGTGATCATTTTCTATTTTCTCAATTTAAATTCTTAATATTTCTTGTACTTTCTATTTTTTCATCTAAGGGTTGTTCAGTGTATCAGATGGATGTGAAGACTAAATTCTTACATGATGATCTTCAAGAGGATATCTATATGGAGTAGCCACCAATCTTTGTGTCATCATAATGGAATCCTAGCTAAAGGCCCTAAGGGTAAGGGTGCATTGTTTACTTCTTGTGACCTTTTTCCTCTTTCTCTACTTGATCTAATAGACCACATGGGATTATTTTTTCATTTCTTATGTGCCTTGGTGTTTATTTGAAAATTTATTGAGGGTTTGTCTTCTTGGGTCCAACAATTTTCTTTTTTGCAGTATCTTTTGGCTTGACCTCTCTTTGTGACATGAGTTTTCTCTAGTTTGTCTTATTCTGGTGGCCCTTCCTTCTTTGGAGGTCAATATGGATGGTATTGGAGACAACCCCCATATTTTGTGTTCAACTCTTAATGGTTTTTTTGTCTTTTCTTGTCTGGTTGGATGCTGACAGTTTTAAAGGGCCCAGTATAGATTGTGGTTATTTTTGGTTAAGGTCTCAGCTAGATTTTGGGTGGGTGCAAGAAGTTGGGTCCCAATTCCATGGAAGTCTATGAGCAAAAAATTTTGCCGCTAGAAACGAGTGCCCATTTTTTAAGAAATGGGCACCCGTTTAGCTTCAAAGCCCTGACCCATAAAAATAAAATGGGTGCCCATTTAGGATCGAACCACCGTAGAGAAACGGGTGCACGATTTTTAGAAATGAGCACACGTTTCTAAAAATGGGTACCTGTTTCTAAAAACGGGCACCCGTTTCTAAAAATGTGTACCCGTTTCTAAAAACGGGCACACGTTTCTTAAAGTACTATAAATTTCAAAACGGGGACCCATTTTTTGAATTATAAATAACGGGCGCCCGTTTCATAAAAGATGAAGCGGGAAACACACCTATGCCTTAGTTTTGGCTTCGTGTTAGGCATTATGGGACCAAGCCTATGCTTGGACCTCCAAAAACATGGCTAAGGCACTGGAATAGCAGATTTATGTCTTGTTGTAATTTTTTGAAGGTCTTCCTGATCGTATTTTTGATGAAACAAAAACCCATTAGAGTTCTCATTGTCCTAATTTCAAAAATGTAAATTTCACAGTGATATGATTAGTTTTACTATTTTTGCGTTATTTATTAATCAAAAGTGGTACCTAGATGTAAAATAGTGAGGTTCAGTAAAACTTTAATAACTTTTTTGTTTTTAGGTTTTTTTGAAAATAAATTATATGACATCAATCTACATACAATTCTTTTGAAGATTGAAAAAAAAAAATTAAAAAATATGAAATTTTCATCAAATTATGGTGGTCGTACACCGGATGTTTTGAAAATGTACTTTATAGTCAATTAAAAATTAATTAAAAAAAATATATTCAATAAAAAAATAAGAAAAAATATTCTCATCAATATATTGTGTATTAGGTATCTTTTCCCATAAGGATTTGCAAAATTTCTTTTATTTACGTCAAAATATGGTGGTCGTACAGATGTGTGGTATGGTCCTTAAACAGGCATTTTGAAAAAGTGGTTTTTAAATATTCCTACTAAAAAGAAATTTCTACCATGTGGGTATTGAAATAAATTACATATTTGAAAATTAGACTCTGAGCACTACATTTTCTATTCCTAAATTTTTTTCAAATTCAAACTCTAATACCTCAAATTTTGACATCAATCGACAAAAAAATTGAAAAATAGGGAAAACACTTCCACTTTTTGCCCAAAAGTGGGACTCAACTTCTTGCACCCACCCTTTTAGCGTCTTGCATTATTTCTCACAGTTTAAGGGAGCCAGGAATATCCTTGTTGGTCAGCTAAGGGTGTTTGTTAAACCCTTTTCATTTTATTTAAAGGCCTATAGTTTGAGGTTGTAATATTGATGGTGTGGCCAACCTAATTTGTATTGGCTATCTCTTAATCTTTTGGTTGTATTTATTTTATTGTCATTGCGCTAGTATTTGGCTGGAATTTGTTAGTTCAGTCGTGTATGGGCTTTTGATTTTCAACTTTTGTACTCTTTGGTAGCATACTATTATGGATTCCAAATCTTGGTAAAATCTAGGGGTTTGAGGTCCCTTCAAAACTGATTGTAAGGTGTTTCAGGTCCCCTCAAAACCTATTTTTTCTTTAATAAAAAACTATAATGATAACCAATCAATATTTACAATCATAAATTATGCATAAAATGTACCCTCCTTGCAACCCCCTATGCAAATTTATCAATGAAAAATTTTTATTACTTAAAGGTTGAGACAAAATTTTCCTAAAAAATGTCCCACTTGTCTAACACCTTGCAACAAAAATAGGAGGGGTATTGACAACATTTTTTAATTGCTAGGGGCCAAGGAGCCCATAGACTATGAATATCATCTAAACTTCTTTGTACTGACAACCTTAGAGAATCTAACATATTCATCAAATTATGTACCTTAACTAGCTTTACCCTACCATCCTCAAGCACATATCTAAAAATTTGATATTGAACAGCAATGTGCTTGGTCTTCTAGAATGAAATGGTAAGTTCTTAACTAGGTTCATTGCAATATGACTATAACAATAAACTATCATTACACCTTTTAGTCCAATATACGAATAAAGTATCTTAAGTTCCAAATGGTTTCTTTACAAGCATGAGTATCTACTTAGTGAGGGTCTCTACGCGCAAGGATATGGGTTCCACCCACTGAACAATATACCAGATGCGCCAAGAAAGATTCCCCATGCACTGATTCTCCTTTCTCGCATACCTGCAAAGATTGTCAGATTCAAAAACTGTTTTGATTAATCGGGTTATGCCCCATGGTGGGCGCTAGAAATGTATGCGGGAAAAGGGGTTCAATGAAATCCAAAATATGAAAATACTCACAGACTTACCCACACACCAATGGGACTCTTGATGAAAGTTATGGAGCCATGAGGAATGTCTCAACTTCCCAAGGAGTGTTCCATGGTTCTCTATCTTACAAGGTCTCTCAAGCCAATGCCTTTTCTCTCAGATAACTGAGAAAAGTGACTTAGGGATGATGAATGCAAGAACAAGGGATGCTTTTGATCAATCTTAGTATGAATGCATCCTATCTATGCATGATTCTAACAAATGAACTAAACTAGTGATGATAAGATGAAAGGATTAGTAAAATACTATCCTAACATGATATACTAGTTTATATGATTAACTAAGGTAATAGAAATACTTTTAAAAATGATTATTAGATTATATTTCTATTTCAAAGAGAGATTAAATTATTTGCTAAAAATGAGTATAAGTATGATGCTAAAGACTTGGATTCTCAAATAAGGGGATGAGGGCTCTATTTATAGAAGAAACGGGGCAATGGATGGTCAAGATTGAAGGATCTCATCAAGGGTCGGGACTGAAAGTTATCAATCCATGTTTGCAATTCTCACTAATGAAATGGTGACAACTGTCAACATAAGACTGCTTGAGAAGACCTCATGGTTACCTTAGAAGGTAAAGATTAAGGTTAGGTTAAGGTTATCCATTGGATAAAGCTTTTACCCAAAGGGTAAACTCTTGTGCAAGGGTTAAAGGAATAACCATGGTCAAAGCAATAAATGCTTGATGAGACCCTTGGGTTAGATGAGGGTTGAGTTAGGCAAAAAGTCTCTAACCATGCCACTAAGGGTTAGTTAACCATTAATGGTTTGAAGACTTTGAGGACAAATTTGTAAGAGTCCTTCCAAATTTGGGGGTTATCAACAAGTTATCTTGTTGAAGACATAAAGGCTTTAATTCTTTTGGAATACTTTACTCCAAATTTAAGAAGTGACCTCCTCAAATTTAGGGAAATGGGATAATTGAAGGGTTTAGCTTAATTGATTAGGATTAGATAGGTTCTAGAAGAATTTAGGAAGAGGGTTAGGAGGCAAGTGGGAGATGTAGGAAAATGCAAGTGGGTGAGGGATAATAGGATTTAATTAAAATAAATTGCTTTATTTCATTTTGGTTGCAAGTTGGAGATTTAAATAAATTAGATTTATTTCATTGGGGTGAACTATTTAATTAAATGTAAATTTAATTAAAAAGTAGAGAGAAGGGATTTAATTAAATAGAATGATTCATTTAATTAAATGATATAAAAGGCTTAAGTGAATTTAAATAAATAAATTGAATAATTTATTTAGTTAAAATAGAGGAATGTGGGTGATTTAATTAAACTAGATTTAACTAAATAGAGGAATGAGAATAAAATGAACATTAAATACTCACTTAGGAATATGGTCATTTTTATATGTCTACACAATCAAACAACAAAGGATTGACAATTATTTTGTCAGATCTATTTAAGTAAATAAATTAAGGTAGTCATAGCCGTCTAACCAAAACTTACAAAGGTGTTGGTGTGATGCAGTAGCAGGTTTGTCTTCTTGTCATCTCCACCATTGAACTTTCCCTCCCCCTCAGGAGCATGGTCAACGTCGCCTACATTTCCCTGCTCATGAATCTTAATCGTATGGCTCCCTTCATGAATCTTCTTCTCACCTTTTCCCTCCTCCACAAGCTCTCCTATGTGGTCATTTCCAGATAGGCCAAACACCCTAGGAGCATTTCCTTTCAAACACATTCGTAATGGTTTACATGCACTTCGAGCTCTATGGAATGTAATTCAAGCACTTTGAGTGGAATCTGAAACACAAATGTCATGAAATTTTGAAAGTACTAGAATTATGGCACATGAATAAGAAAATGTTCTACTCACATTAATGTAAAATTTTTGCTGAACTCATGGAGGCAAATGCAAACATGGTTAGGTTTTAGTGGCCTAAAAACTCATTTTAATTTAAAATTGACACATGCGTAAGTTCTATTGGCCCAAACAATCCAATTGATTTCAATTGGGGCTGCATTCTTCTAAAATGTAAAGGGAATTGGGGCAGCATTCTTCTTAGATGTAAAGGTAAATAAACACATGGCCGAGATCCATTCTCACTCAATGCAAAAGGAAGAATAGATAGGTGGTTAGGCTTTGGTGGTTAAAACAACTCATTTTTTTTTTATTTAAATTTTGGTCTCATTGAATGTGGAGAAAAATAGACATAGGGTGGGTGTGGATAGTCAAAATAAATCACACATTTCAATTAGTGTTCTATTCTCACTATGACTAAAAATAACTCATTCAATTCAATTGACATATCAAATTATTTCATGGTAGATGATTTATAAGAATTACCATATACTCTTCAATACAGGTCTAAATAAATTCATGAATCAATACTATAAAAAACTCATAGAGCTCTTCCTGGTCCACTATAATTTTATGAAACCCTAATTATGAAATCATTCTCTATATAGATTAGTAGATATAGTTGTAAAGACCAAAAGTGTATAGTCTATAATTTTCAATAGTACGTTTTTACTTAATATTTCTATTTAGATGTTTTGTTATGCTTTTCAACTCAACATGTTTTTTGTGTACATAAAACCCAACAATTACTTAGCATTCAAGGTCATTCAATCCTAGTGATTTATATCCAATCTCACTCATATATATTTTCTCTATCCCTAGACTAAATTATTGAAATGATTCTATCTTGTGGACGTATTCATGTTTGAAGTCACATTCCCTTTACTTGAACTCACCTTTTACTCAATTTCAAACAACTCCTAGAAAATGTCTTGTTGTCCATTATACTATATAGCAATGTATTTTTATTTTGCCTATGATGACATATTTAATGAAAAAGCATAGTGATGCAGAGATCTTGGGCCTAGCTCTCCAAATCACCCTTACTCGCCCCAACTCCTCAACTCACCCTTCTACTCAAGCTCCTCCAAGGTAACTTGTTAGGGTACACTCCCTAGACCTCCAGGGCCTAAAATATATTGGCTTGCCTCCTAGGTATAGCCTCTTGAGGTTTCTTGTTGGTTTTGACCCAAATCTCTGATTTTGAGATGGTCTCCTACTAGTTTCCCAAAACTCTAGCTAGGCTCTAGCTAGGCTCCAAAGACCTCCGCCAAGGATCTTCACTCTAACCATGTTTAAAGTTTGTGGTTATGTTTTTTAGGTATTTTCAAGGTTATTTTATTCATTATAAAGGTCTGCACCTTCCTCCCAAGCCCTAGGCCTAAATGACTAGCCCTTCTGGGACTATTTTTTGGTCCTTTCCCCCAACATTTCCTAACAACCCCCATATATTTTTAAATATTCAGATACCCATTTGGAAGTTTAACAATATCACAAATTTTCCCATCTGGGTTTGTCAAAAACTAGGGTAACTCAAAATGAGCTAGTTTTAAGGGGTTTAGGGCTTCCAGGCAGTTTTGGAAGATGTGCTCCAAACTCTTCACCAGTCAAAATATAAAACTAAAAAAATCTTTGACTCTTTTAGTACACCCATATAAAATTTCAAAACACTATGGGTTTCTGGGGTATCACTTCTCCATGGCACCGACAATGAGCAATCTCTGCTGCCCCTACACACTAGCTACAAGCTTGCGTGTTATTCATCTCACCCATTCTCCTCCTTGTGGCTTGAAAAAACACAAAAAACCTACTCTAAAACTATTTACAGAGCCTACCCAAGCCATCCAATGGATTTCAACTTGTTCCATTCATGGATGCTCAGGTAAAATACATTTTTACAATCAAAGCCCCAAATTTCAAGGGTTTGTGAGCAACTTTCAGAAAAACAGTGATAACTTTTGATTCAAAGCACTTCAGACCTTCATATTATACTTTTTGTAAATTTAAAACAAATTTCTAACTTCATATGCTACTATGAGCACCGTACCAGACCGTACAGGTTGTACAAAATCAGAAATTCAAAGCAAAAACAGTCCAAATGTGAGAAAAAGTATAGGAAACCCTTGGCAAATGAATTGAATGCAAACCAAAAGTTGATTAACCTCATACTGGAGATTTTTAGAAGGTTTTATACACAATTTCAAGTTTGTTCCAACCAACTTCCAATGCCATTTCCTTCATGGACAACTTTTGCCTAAAAATGCAAAAGTTGTCATGACAATTTTGACAACTTTTACCTATGAGTGGAAAAACACAGTCCAAGGCTCTCAAGGCCTTAAAAATAACTAAAATGGAATCCTACAATGTATTTAAATCATTTCCAAACATTCTAGCAATTTTCCAGGCATCCACCTGGTACAAACCAAAAATTGACATTTTGACAATATTTCACGATAATGACAATTTTGGATCTTGAGCACAACAAAAGTGAGGAAAACCAAAATATGGCTTAAAAAAGCATCATAGGACTTATTCCACCTTATTAAAACATAAAATAACTTGAAATCACACAAAAACTCTAAAATGCAAGAAAAGACAACTTTGGGCTAGGTGCCCTGCACCATACTCCCCTAGGGCAAGGAACTCAAGTCCCTTGAGTTATCAGGTCTACTAGCTGCATTCCATGATGAATTATGTCAGCTTCTAACATCCACATAGCCTCTGAATCAGGTAGATCTGCCCAGTTCACAAGATAATGTTTGTAGATTCCCTTTCTTGTCTTCTTGATCACCTTGGTATCCAAGATGCTTTCCAACTGAACCGGTTGACTAATTGGTAAATCCTTCACCCAATCCTCTTCATATTGCAATGTGGTATCCATATGAGAGGTCTGAGATTCTCCTTTATAGGGATACAAGTCACAAACATTGGAAATAGGAGATATGGCCAAAGAAGGAGGTAGTTCAACCTCATAGGCATTTTGGCCAAACTTATGCACAATCTTGAGTGGCTCAATCTTCTTCATCATCAACTTGGTTGGTTGTCCTTTTGGAAGTCTTTCCTTTCTGAGATAAGACAAAACTAAGTCTCCAACCTTAAATTGCAAATTCCTCCTTGATTGATCAGCTTGTTCCTTATATTTTTCTAATTTTTGTTGCAAGGACTGTCATACTTTGTCATGAATTTCCTTAATACCTTCAGCAAAACTCTCTCCTTGAGCACTCTTGTGGGTCATTGTACTGATATCACTAGGTTCTAAGATACCTCTAGGATGCATTCCATAAACAATTTCAAAAGGACTTCTACTTGTGCTTTGGTTGACTGAATCATTGTATGCATACTCTGCTTGGCTGATCACCAAGTCCCAAGTCTGACCATGCTGCTTAGTGAGACACCTTAGGAGATTACCCAACAACCTATTGACCACCTCAGTCTGACCATCTAATTGTGGATGGTAGGCAGATGAAAATGAGAGTCTAGTACCCAACTTCTTCCATAAGGTTCTCTAAAAGTGACTCAAAAACTTAACATCCATATCACTCACAATGCTAATTGGAAGTCCATGGATTCTTATTGTTTCTTTGAAGAAAAGACCTGCAATATAGGTGGCATCATTGGTACTCTTACAAGGGATGAAGTGAGCCATTTTGCTAAACCTATCTACCACCACATAAACACTATCAAATCCTCTTAGTGTTCTTGGTAAACCCAACACAAAGTCCATGCTCAAACATTCCCAAGGCCTTTGGGGTATGACTAAGGGCTGATATAAACTTGCATTACTTGCTGATCCTTTTTCTCTTTGACATATGGCACATTATTCAACAAATCTCCTTACTTCTGATTGCAACTTGGGCCAATAGTAGAACCCACTAACCTGTTCCATTGTTTTATCATTGCCAAAATGACCTCCTAGACCCCCTTGATGTTTCTCTTGAATGATGTTTTTTCTCATAGAGCATTGGGGTATACAAAGGAGATGTCCTTTAAACAAAAAACCTTCCTGTATCATATACTCTGAGTAGGAAACATGAGAAGTGTTAGAAAAATCAAAACATGTAGCATATATATCAGCAAAATCTTTGTCTTCTTTGTAGAGGTCTCTCAAGTCCTCCAACCCCACACTATGCAATTTAATCTCTTGTATGGTCATGACTCTCCTATTGAGTGCATTAGCAACTTTATTTGAGGTGCCCTTCTTATGCTTGATAGTGAAGGTGTAAGATTGTAGGTATTCTACCCACTTGAGGTGCTTCTGATTCAACTTCTCTTGTCCATTGAGAAAGCTAAGGGCATGGTTGTCAGTATAGACCACAAACTCTTTGGGCAGAAAGTAATGATGCCACTTCTTCAAGGCTTGCACCATGGCATACAACTCCAAGTCATACACAGAGTACTTTTGTTTTGCTTCATTTAGCTTTTCAGAGAAAAAGGCTACGGGAAGACACTCTTGACTCAAAATAGCCCCTATTGCTCTTTGACTAGCATCACACTCAACTGTAAATCATAAAAATCAAGTAATTGTTCATAGAAATTACATAACTTGCACAAACATAATAAAAAAATCAGTCTTTTGTTGAAAGTGTAAATAATTAAGTGTAGAACAATAATATGTAATTTATTTCAAATTTGGAAAATCAGTTCAAAATTTATTAAAAAAATAGTACACATGTCTCTGAGAATTCTAGAGACATTGTTAAAAGAAATTAAAAATTAATATATTAAAGTTGTTCAAATCTATAAAAAATTATCGTTAGAAAGATTAGAAGACATTTGAAATTATGGTTGTAATTTTAAAAATATGCACTTGATAACATGTAAAATTGATGACGAGAACGTTAAGAAACTAGACTAGAAGAAGAAAGCACATAAAAAGGAGGGAAGTGAAGCTCCCAAGAGTAAGGCTTGTCATCCAAGGCTAAGTAAAAGGAAAAACATGTACAAATATGCTTGCATGGAAGGAATGAACCAATATTACTCACATATACAAATATGTGAAAGATATATAATTGGTATTCTAGTACAAAAGTGATTTTGAAGGGGATACAAATTAATAAATGTTGTTAATGGTTTAATGTGTAAATATTTTCATAGATCATTCACTCTTTTTGAAGGAGTGATAGTCTCTATTATGTGCTCTTATGCACTAAAGAAGCTTTTATAAATAGATGAATTGATAAATCAGAATATGTGGTTGTTATTAGATCATTCATCTGCGCTATCCTGGGTCTGTGACGCGCTAACTGTTGGACTTTATGCGCTAATGTTTGGATGCCACGCGCTAAGATGTTGCTTCCACGTGCTAGACTATTTTTCTGATGCGCTAAAGGATTTTACACTATTTTGCCTTAAGATGAAATGCTACCATTTTGAACCAATGCGCTAATTGGCGGTTTGGATATGCTAACAAAAGTACTCCACACGCTAAGAAGTTGCTCTTATGCGCTAAACTGCCCTGAATTTTCTTTTTTTGGTTTGGTTTTTGTGAATTTTGAATTTTTGTTGCAAATTTTTCAAGTTTTATGGATGATTTTATGAAGTAATAAATACAAACACGGCATAAAAAGTACAACCATTTTGCCTAATCTAACAAAAAGTGTATGTTCTGTGAGGATGTGTTCAAATCCCCAATGTTTTAACAGGTTTTGATACAAGTAATACACTTCAGAGAGACTCTTTAGTCAAGGGTCATAAATAACATCATAGCCCACTAGTCTCGATACTCCATCAGCTCAAACAGCCATGTCACCCCCTAGAGGGTGCCCGTTTTTTTGCCTTTTGCCAGAAATTAACTCAAAGTGAATCGCTTCACAGTTGAGTACTCATCTTAGGGGCGGATTCTTCCCCACCCTTGCACTATGATGTTATAAATGTCTGGTTACTGACTCTGCTCAAAGCTTCTATTTCTAGGGTTCGTAATCAGGCTTCCTGTTCGGCCATCAGTGATAAAATCCCTCAGGAGGCTTCCCAACCTTTAGAACAAAGGCTTTACGTATCTCAAGGATACTGGGGGAAGGCTAATTGCTGCACACAACTGTTGAAAAGGATTTTCGTCACTTTCCACATTTGATTATAGTGGGTTGGAATTCTTGGCATTAAAGTCGTTCCCCACTTAGGTAATTCCCTTCACACCGGCCATAAACGGCTTTAAGAGTTGATTCCAACTCCTTGGGAAGGCAGGCCTACTAAAGGTTTTATTGCTTGAAGTAAAGAAAGTTGTAAGAGTGGTCTGGATTTTTGATCACCCAGTTAAGGGGAGAGCATATGCCTTCCACTATTGAGACAAAGCAATCAAGTTGGTTCTTTTTAGCCTTTCAATTCAGTGATTTGCTAAAATCTATATGGAGATGTTGCTCCACGAAAACATGGTGTTTATTTTATCCTTTCAATGCAATGATTTTCTGATCTATGAAAAGAAATTTGGTCAGCAAAGTAAATTCGATGTTTTGGTCAGCAAAATGAAAATCGATAGGGGAAAACTTTCTCTCTTTGTTTTGTGCAAAATAAAAATGAGGTTCTTTTACTTGGCAAAAAATAAAGTGAATCCTTTTAGACACCAAAGGATGGTGATATTCTTTTTACCCCTTTCTTGCAAAAATAAAGATTGTTTGTTGTGGTTCGTTTTACAGCCCAAAGTAAGGTGAGTCCAATTTTATCCAACAAGAATTAAAATGACTCTAAATTTTAACTAAATTAACTAAGTTAGCCAGAATCTAAAACTATTTGTAATTCTACAAATAAAATCCAGCTCCACCTGCAAGAAATTGTCAGGGCCCTGCAAAATTCCAATAAAATAGTTAGAGAAATCTGGAGGTTGGTGGACTTCTACAAGTCTAAATTTTATTCCGGTTACAATTTTAATTTTAGTCTTCTATTTGTGATGCGCTACAGAACAGACTGTATGCACTACAATATATTCTTGATGTGCTAAAATTAAGGATCAACACGCTACACTGTTTTCTGGATGCGCTAATTTGTGCGCCGAAGGTGCTACTCTGGTTCTCTTCCGAAAATTAGTGATTTGACGCGCTAATTTATTTACGGCATACACTAGATGATGGACTTCACGCACTAAATAGTGGGCCAGATGCGCTATGTTGTTTACTGGATGCACTACTCTGTGCACTGAAGGCACTACTCTGGTTTTCTTCTGCGCTAAGACCTACAGGAAAATATTAGAGGGAGCCATGCACTGAGGAAAGGTCTTCACGCGCTAGAGTATAGACTCCACGCGCTAAACAATAAGCGGAATGCGTTAGACTATTAACCAGATGCGCTAGGGAATGTTTCCCACGCGCTGATTCCTGTTTCCCGCGGACCTGCAAAAGTGATTAGTTTCAAAAACCGATTTGATATTTGGGGTCGGGCCCCACGGTGGGTGCCAGAAATGTATGTAGGAAAAGTGGGTCGATAGAACTTAATAGGTGGAAATATTTGTTAAATGACTTGTCCAAACACACACACAGGACTTCTTGGTGCAAGCTATGGAGTAACGACGTATTACTCAGCTTCCCAAGGTGGGTCCCATGGTTCTCTATCTCACAATTTCCCTCAAACCAAGGTTTTTGCTCTCAGATCATTGAGAAAAATGGTTCAGGGATGGCAAATGCAAGAACGAGGGATGCTTTGATAGATTTTAGTATGAAAGGTATGCTAAACTATGTATGATTCTAAAATGCAATAAACTAAATGATAAGATGACAAGATTAGTATGAGTACTATCCTAACATGATATATTTAGTCTATGATTTAGCTAAAATGATAAAGAAAGTATTCTAAACATGCATATTTAGACTAATTTCTATTCTAAAGAGAGGCTAAATGATGAGCATAAAATGAGATATGAAAGCTTGAATGTATTTGAGCATAAGTGTGATACTACAAATTTTGGAGGATGATCTATTAAAAATGGAGGAATGAGAGCTCTATTTATAGCAAAAATAGGGCAATGGATGGTCAGGATTGAAAGAGTTAATCAAGGGTTGAGTTTGAAAGTTGGGGATCCATGTTTGCAATTTGCACCAATGAAATGATGACAAGTGTCAACATAAGATTGGGTTGAGAGAAGGGGTTGGAGACATTAAATGCCTGAGAAGACCTTATGGTCATCTAGAGATAAGGGTCAAGCTTAAGTTAGGATTACCCACTGGATTAAGACTTAATCCAAAGATAAACCTTTGTGCAAATGATTAAGAGATAATCATGGTGAAAGCATTAAAGGCCTGATGAGACCCTTGGGTTGAGTAAAGGTTGAGTTAAAACAAATTCTTTAACCATGTAAGAGGGTTTGAGTTAACCATTAATGGTTATTGGAGACTTTGGGGGATTAAGTGGTTGAAAGTTGGAAGCCTTTAATGGTTATCAAAGACTTTGAGGAATTAAGTGGTTGAAGACTTGAAGCCTTTAATGGTTATCAAAGACTTTGAGGTTTTGAGAAGTGACTTCCCTTTGCTTAGGGATGTGACAAAGTTTAGAAGATGGGTTAGGATAATTAGAAGCGATTAGAAGAGTCTAGAAGGGATTAGAAAGGGGTTTAGGAAGGCAAGTGGGAGATGTAGGATTTTGCAAGTGGATGGAGGGATAATAGGAATTAATTGAAATAAAGTATTTTAATTCAATTTGGTTGCAATTTGGGGAAATTAAATAAATTAGATTTATTCAATTTAAGATAACTATTTAATTAAATTTGAATTTAATTAAAAGTGGATAGGGGGGTTTAATTGAATAAAATGATTTATTCATTAAATGGGTATAGTGAATTTGATTTAAATAGATTGAGTAATTTACTTAATAAATAGAGGAATGTGGGTAATTTAATTAAATTGGATTTAATTAAATAGAGAAATGAACATAAAATATTCATTTAGGAATATGGTCATTTTTATACATCTACACCAAGAAAACCAGAATTTTAGTACTCTGAATATGGTTTCCAAACTACTAAATTTTTTCAAAAATGGATAATATTAAGGGGATCAAATATTTTGTACACAAAAAATAATTCTTTTCTTTTTTCTAGCAAAATATAACATAGTGTCTGGTATGTGAGTCAAAAAAGTTATAGTTGCATTCAGTATTTTTAAAATACCTTTGGTATAAAGATAGCTAAGAGTGAGTACTAGAAGTGGTGTATCTTTTTGTAATATTTTTTTTATGATACTTTGAAGTGCTTCTAGTTGTTGTTTTTCTCTTTGTAAATCTCTTATATTATCTTCAGTCATTCTCAATGCATCAAGATTTTCAGTCATCTGTGTGTTGAAATACTCATGTTCCCTTCTCATTGCTTTTAGTTGATCATTTAGTGCTTTGTTCTTTTCTTTTAATTCTACAATCGTTTCTTCAGACTCATCTGATATGTTGTTTTTTCAGATGATGTCTCAATTTGTTCCACCAACTCTTGTGAGTCCTATAAATCATCAGACAATCTTCTTCTTAATTTTAGTAATTTTTGCATTTGTCTCTGTATGTCTACAATCACTTGACTACCATGATCCAGTTCTTCTTAAAAGTTCACAATTCTATGTGATTGTTTATAGCCTTCCATTGATGGGATCTTTCTCTTTAGGTTTAAAACACTTTTCCAAGAGTGAAGCTATGATACCAATTGTTAGGTCCAACAAGGAAAGATAATGTACTGAGAGGGGAGGGTTGAATCTGTACTTCAAAACTTTTCTTTAAAAACAATCTAACTGATAAACATAAACTGTGTAAAGCTGATCTCATAATATATAATGTTAAAACATTATCATAGAAATATCATCCATACACATTTCATTCCATAACACAAAGATTTTGGTTACACAAAAACTCTTGGTTAGAGAGAAAAACTATGGTGGGGATGGCACCCACAACTTCACTACTACAATAATAAAGGTTGCTTGGTTAGAGCTACATGTTTAGCTATTTCTGATAGCTTACCCTATTAGGAGTATTAAGATCTTTAGATCTACCTTGCTAAAGGATTTTACAAACACTTTTACAAAATGTTATACCTGATTAAAGGCTTTACAATTTATAGACCTTGTTAGAGACTTTTACCCTATTAAAGGTTTCTAACATAACTCAAAATAATTCAATCAAAATCTTTAAAAAAATCTGCAACTTTACATCTAAAATGTTATAGAAGACTCTATATGCTCAATATGAAATTACCATGCTCATAGCATACCTCGGTAATTGATAGATCAACTCAGTGACCTCTTCTATATTCTCTGTCCCTTAGACTATATTCTGGAAATCTTCTCGGTGACCTTTGAATACCTCTGTTCAATCATCTCATCTTAACTTCTCATCATCTTACTTGCTCTGTCCTTTTTTTGACATTCAAAACACTCTGTATATATAGATCTCTAAGGCGGTGATCTTCTTCATACAACAATTATACGAACATGTTTTATCGAATGAATAAATATAGAAATTATTTCATTGGATAAACTTCCTCAAAATCATACAAAATCTTCAAGTGAAATTCCCTATGAAATAATGGTTCCCAATTCTCAAATCTTGTAACATGTTTCCACATATGTGTCCTAGTTCATTGAATCTGGTAACACATTTCCACTCTATTCAGATTAACTCGGTATACCTACTTTGCTACTTGAAGGAAATAGGAGATTTACTTGGTAGACAACTTGGTATATATCATCACAGTGACTAGCCTTTCTTCTGTAACTAACAACCTTAGTACTTACCGACTGAACTTTTCAGTAGTATTAACCAGCTAGTGTATATAGGATGACTTTGGACATAAAACTAATGACAAATTAGTAAATAGTAACAAAGGTATACCAATTTAGGATCTTGCATCTTGAAGATAATCCTCTATTTAGGATTTACTTGCACAATTCAAGTGAATTTGGTCTGAACTAAAAGATTGTTGTCATGCCAAACAAGATAAGGAGTTTATTTTATTGATTCTCTCTAATCTTAGAGGTCATTTTCAAGTGTTTTCCTCTACCTTATATTCTACTATGGATGCTATGGGAGAAGACCATAAGATGCCTTATTTTGAGTTATTTTATGATTGTTTGACTAGGGAGTAGGCCAAGTTGATTCAAATGGATTCTCTTCCTAAAAGTCATGCTTTAATGGCTCATTATTCCAAAGGAAAGGGTGAGCATAAGAATAAGAACAATACAAATTCCTCCTCAAGTGGTGATTCTCTCCCCAAGCCTAAGGCGAGAAATGATCAAAAGGATAAACCTCCTCATCCTTCTCCTTCTAAATTAGGAGAGTTATCCTATAAGTCAAAAAAAAGATAGAGAATTGTTCCTTTTGTGGAAAATTTAGGCATACTAATGCATGATGATTTATGAAGCTAACATTGGAGAAGCTATGAGGAAGCACAATATTTTCATTCCTAAGTGTTCTTCCATGGGGAAATGGTAAGCTCTCTCATATCATGCTTTGTCTTCTACCAATTCTAATTGGATTGTTCATTTTGGTGCTTCTCACCACATGAATCATATTGTGGATCTTCTTGATTCTCTTTTTGATAGTCCTACTTCACACATTGCTACTGAGATCTCTTCTTATATTCTAGATTTGAGGAGAATCTCAATTCAAATGTAGGATGGTAGTATGTTGGCATTTGCATGAAGATTGCATTAAAGATATGTTATGTTGTCATTTATGTCAATTAAACTAGTAATGATATTGTTGATATTATTGTAATATTGTTATTGTAAATAGTAGGAATAATTTGTGGAGTGAACCGATAACTAGTATAAAGCTTAACTATTGATATGACCAGTAAACCCTACATGTTATTTTCGATAAACCCTAACCGATTAAGTTGGGTGAATTGGTTATACTGGTTTATGATCTTATGATGAGCAGTAATGATGATGACACACATGATTATTCTATGAAGACAATTCCAAGGGATTTTGGTGATTTGTTATAATGGTTTTTGTCTAGGGAATGAAAAGGATGTGATGAGTTAATAAGTTCAATGAAGTGGTGATCAAGGAGCGATCAAGGTTTTCTTATTTTATGTGCATAGATTGTTATGTAATCCAATGGTCATACTTGAATCAATTTGTTTGTAATCTCAATGAGAGTCAGGTTTTTATAGTGTTACCAACCTGATTGATTTGTATTTAAGGTCGATGAATTTGTTTAGTTTTAGAGAGTTTGTGAAGATATAGACAAAATTTAGTGGAGTGTGTGGTTACCGAACCAGATGATGTATTTGTAGTTTGAGTAAAGGTAGATAGGAGCATGAAATGGATATGATCAAGCAAGCATAGTTCTATTTAGACAGATCAACAAACTTCTATTGTTTTCTAATAATTAGAGTAGAATTGAAATCCCCTAACTGGGTAAGATCTAACAAGCTTGGTGCTATTCAAGTCGTCTAACAAGGTGGTCCATTAGATTGGATTTTCAAATCCTCTACCGAGGTTACTCCTTATAGGGTATTGCTTCTAATAAGGAATTTATAGTCAATCCCTTAACCGGGTGACTCCTAATAGGATCATTTCTTAATAGGACTTTTTGTAGAGCTTTAATAGGCTAGGCTCCTAACAGGGGAAACTTCAGAAGAGTTCAAATAGTTATCTTGTGAGTTTCATCTTACTATGGTTTTTACCTATTTTGGTTTCCACATCAAAAATATTTGTGTCAAGTGGTGAATGTTTTTGTCTTTATGTTTTCATGGTTTATTTACTCAACTACTTAACTATTTTTAATAAGTCATGATAACCGGAAGCATTGAGATATGAACACATTTTTTACTATGAATTTGTTGTAACAGAAAACCAGTTTATCTTATGAGTTTTTATCTTGACAGAGTTATCATTCTAAGTTTACTTTTAGAGATTGATTTTTGAGATTGGTGAAGTTTATATTATTTTTTCTATCTACTGATTCAACCCCCCTCCTCTCAGTAGTTGAGTGGATACTTATTCTTTCATCATACCTGTATATGGTGAAAATGGATAGCAATAATAACGATATTGAAAGGCTAAATGAATTCAACCACAAAACCCTAGCCTAACAACAACAAAGATCCACCATAACATATGAAGATTACCTAAGACAATGCAAATCAAATGAAATCACAAAGATTATACCATGACATGTCTAATAGGGTTTGGATCTCCATTCTTCCTATCTCCATTGATCTTGCTTGGTATATTTGCTCTCAGATTTTATGTGCACAAGAGCTCAACAAAGAACGGAATGTGGTTGCAAGTAGGATCGCATATGTCAAGTAGTCAATTGATCAAGTAGTTAGGGTTAGGGTTTTATAATGAAGGAAGCATCTTCTTATATAGAAGACACTATATGAAATGGAGGGATAAGATTGAGAGGTGTAAAAGGAGGTCGGCTATGATTAGAAGGTAGGTAAAAGAAATAATAAAATAATGAAAGGGGTAGGTAGTGTATGAATTAATTAAATAAATAAAGATTTATTTAATTAATAGAAGAAGTGAGATCAATTAAATAAATAAGATATTTATTTAATTTAGGAAAAGGACAATTTAAATAAATAAATGTATTTATTTAAATGAGAAATAAGGCTAGAAGAGGATAAATGAATTAATTAAATAAATAAAAATTTATTTAATTAATAGAAGAATTAAGCTTAGATAATTAAATAAATAAAATATTTATTTAATTAGACTGGAAAATTTTGGGTGTCTACATTTTGCCCCTCTTTAAGACAATGCAGCTTGTTGCGTTGTTTCAAAGAAGATAAGATGAACTGATACAGAGTTGCCCCAAGATGGGAATGATATGCCCCCTTGAGAGATTGGATGAAAATGTCTGAAAAGATCGCAGACAATCTCTCGATAAGAAAGAAAGGCTAGAATGGACTAACCAGATAAAGTGACAAAGTCACGGGATAATGAAGATTGACACAGGAGACTAGGGCTAGGGTAGTCTATAAGATAGACCATGAGGGGAAAACATCCTCATTGTCATCCACACATCCAAGAGATCAAAGTGCAGAGCGAGATAGAGCAGTAGCAGTCAACAGCGATGGCAATGGCTCACATATTCGATCATGTTTGCCGATTTCAAAGGCCAGCAAAGGCAGGAGAGCCGGTAAGTACTACAAAACCTCCTTGTACTTTGATGCATTTATTGTTGTCATTAATGCATGCTAGGTAGAGTAATATGTCTTCAAGGCTGAATCAGTAGTTCTGTGATGAACTTACGTTGTCAATTGGATAAGCTGCTGAGAGGATACACTCAAGCAGGTCCTCTAGGGAAGACTAAAATAGCAGATAGGGCTAGGATTGACAATTCTATGATAGAACATACGTTGCTAATTAGGAAGCTACTCAAGAGGATTCACTCAAGCATAGGCCCTTGGATAAGATAGATCAAGGCACTTTGTGATGAACAGTGAGTACCAAGATATAGTACTTTGTGATGAACAGGGAGTACTAAAATATGAGCAGCACTTTGTGATGAACAATGAGTGCAAATGTGAGCAGCACTTTGTGATGAACAGGGAGTGCCAAACATGTAGTACTTTGTGATGAATAAGGAGTACCACTAGGATAGAAGCAACACTTTGTGATGAAAAGTGAGTGTCACTAGGATAGAAGCAACACTTTGTGATGAACAGTGAGTGTCACTAGGATAGAGTACCATATGCACTTAGATAAAAAAGTAGTAGCATTTTGTGATGAATAGTGAATGCCACTATGACTGACATGATTGATTTGCTTGATTGCAGGAGTATTTGCCTATGTTGGAGTCATGGAAGAGATTCCCGTAGATGTAGAGATTGCGACTTGAGCTGACCTTTGAGGATCGAGTGGCTATTGAGGCTATGGGTCTAAGACATATTCTTTATGTGCTTGAGTTTATGGTGAACATGGGATTGCTAACTGCACTGGCTGAGAGATGGCACTCAGAGACTTGTACTTTTCATTTACCGATGGGGGAGATGACAGTCACCTTGGAGGATGTATACAAGATTATGCAGATACCGATTGATTGGGAGTTGATTCCGTATGATCGAGACGGAGATAGGGACGCCCTGAGACGAGTGTTCCGGGACCCAGGACTGGAGATGAGGGCAGGACATGTGGCTTGGGACACCATGACAGCTACAGGATTAGCGTTGCCAACAGTGATAGGAGGAGCAATCAGTGGGTTCTTGTGTCTTGATAGAGCGACACGAGGGTTGGCAGTGAGTTGGGGAGGTGCATTGGAGACAATGGTGACACAACACACCAGATATGCCTGGGGACCATGTGTGCTAGCACACCTGTATTACGAGCTGCATCAGTTTGTGTACCACAGGTTAGTGGGATTGGACTGCGGGGTCACATTGTTATAGGTGTGGGCCTATGAGCATCTGCCAGTGACAAGATTGATACATTTCAGGGGCAGAGGTCACGGACATAGTTTCATACACTTGTATGACATGATCACTTCGCAGCCACAGATTGACAGGTTAGAGCACTGGCGATGGGTGATTGATGACATTGATATGGTTATATGGAGGCCATACCTAGGATGTAAGCAATGGGAGGATGATGCGGTAGAGCTGCCCTACACCTTCCAGAGTAGGTATCCAATTGGGCGGATGCCCTATGTACTGGAGGGGCAGCTAGTGGACAGGGTGGGCAGGCAGTTCGGCAGGATCCAACAGATGCCACGGGGTTCAGACATGTATGCACGGACTGTCAGGGATCAGGCACAGTTTGGGCCCTTATTATCATATGATCAGGCTATTACATAGCTAGTGGAGATGATGCCCTTACCCTGGGATATGTGGCCAGAGATTGAGGATGTTGGCATGGATGCCGAGTACATAGCATACTTGGCCAAGCATCCATTCCCATGCCTAACGGATCCAGGAGAGCTACTAGATGGAGATGGTGGTGAGGATGGTGATGATGATGGAGATGATGGGGGTGGAGGCCGATGGAGGAGGAGGGGGATAGTTGGAGATAGGAGGGTGGCACCGCGGAGGGAGGGTGGAGAGGACAAGCAGGCTCGGGTGGTGAGGGGTCGTGGTGGATTACCGCTACAAGTGCGAGCAGCATAGGGTCCCAGACATGTGCAGGTATAGGGACAGGTATAGGGACAGATACAGGGACAGGCACCAGTACAAGCACTAGTACACGTATAGGGGCAGGCACCCGTATAGGGGGAGCCATAGGGGGCTGAGGTAGAGGAGGATGAGCTGACGGAGCTAAGGGAGATCTGCCAAGGATAGGCAGATGAGATCCAGGACCTGGAGAGGGAGAGGGATAAGCTCAGGAGATGGCTTAGAGATACTGTGCGGGAGTGAGATCAAGCCATTCAGCGCTACACAGAGGCTGAGACAACACTAAGGACTGGGAGGCAGGCAGTAGAGGACACAGGGGCTGGATACACCTACATTTTGTGGGCAGGGGAGGAGATCGGTTACTGGCGATATCTCTATTATGGTGTGGTGCCAGCTGATCAGCGGGCGAGGAGCTTCCATAGACCACCAGGGATAGTGATAGCTATGGGAGGGAGCTGGAGGAGATAGGTGTCTAGTGGTGGGCTTATGGGTCCTCCGCCACCACCAGGTAGAGGGGACAGGAGGGATGATCTTGGGGTGGGTCCTTCGGGGGCTCAGATTTCATTGAGGCCAGGCAGCTCCGAGGGAGGGAGTTCATCATAGCCATAGAGGGCTCCCTATGTATCAGTATTGTATCATTTTTGTATGATGATGTAGACACCTTCAGATGATTGTAGCCATATGATTTTAACATAATTGTATCATGACACTTTATATATATATGAGATGATTCATCTTTGCGGCAACTATATGCATGTGTACCTATGTGATGAGATGTTTCATGATGTATGTTTTCTGTGATGCTTATGATATGGATGCAAATATGTATATGATGCAATGCAATATATTTTTGTGTTCTTTTATGTTTTATATGTGTATGCATGATGCAAATGTGAATGCATGTAATGTAGATGAATATGATAATGCAAATGATTATTTACATGATAAAAATGTAAGATTGCTAAAATGTGTTGCGTGTAGGATGTGATGCAATTGTGATATCTATATGTATGTATGCAGGTGCAACTACATAAAATGCAAATGTTTTTGGTGTGTCATTATACTTAGTCATGTGATAGCAGGCTACGCGGACTCGAGAAGGATGATGGAAGTCAATCAAGAAAGGGGGATGGAAGATAGAAGATATGAAAGTGAAAGAGTTTCTTGTGTGTTATCATGATTGAGTGTTATTATGGCAAGTAGGTTATGACAATCGAGGCATATGTTTAACCTAGAAAGTCATTGTACCTTTTTGCATGGAGATAAGACAGTCACAAACAAGGAATGCCCCGGTTCACACTAGACTCATAGTGTCCTCATATCCTTGGACAAGTCATAGCATTACTAAAAGACAATCCACAAACAGCAAATAAAAATAGGTGACGATACCCCATCCTCACCTTTCTAGTCAAAGACATCCTGGAAAAGCTAAAAGACATGTCACCAAAAGATAAAATCAAAAGAAAACCAAGACTTGACACCAACATCCACTGTAGTCCTCAAATTTAGTGTCTCTTGTCACTTGTATAAGTCTTATTTGATTGTGGTCACAATGTTTACTTTCACAGAAAGGATAGATAGCACTGAACCATATGTTGTCTGAGTCTATTGAAAGATTTGATTTGTTGAAGTCCATTGTTGCTGCTATCTCATCTGAAACTGACTGAATACATGCAACTGATACTTTATTGCGGAGAAGATGAAATTTTATTGTGGATCTGTGATGCAGATGTTGCTTTATTATGAATTAGGAGCAGATAAAATGAAGGAAGCTAGAAGAAATTGTACTCCTTGAAACATGTGATGTTCTCAGTTCCACACCCATCACTAGTCGTAGGATTTGCCTTAGCCACAGATAGGATCTAATTTAGTATGGATGGAAAGGGAGTGAAAAGGGAGGTTTATTATGAATGGCTAACCAATCTTGGGTAGATCAATAACAAGCCATGATGGGAATGGGTAAGCTTATTATGAACGAATAGGTTGTGAGTGTGTGCAAAGTGAAAGGATGAAAGTGAATCTTGAAGGAGGGAGGAGCAATGTCTCTACGCATGGCCTTGGTGACCCAGTTTTCACCATGGTACTTGCCCAGGGCGCCACCGAAGTAGTTTTCAATATTGGACGAAATTATTTCTCTTTACTTTTTTTGATTTTTTTTAATTTTTTTGTTGTCACAAGGCGCCTCTTTGCTAGGTTTTCACCAAGTAACAATTTTTTTGTTTTATAATTTATTTTTTTTGTATTTTTGAATTTTTTTTTTTTTTTTTGAATTAGGATACTCTAAAGAGCTATGTGTAAAACCTGCGAAGGTGCATGCTGTTGATAGGATCCTCCAAAGGTTCACCTTCTGTAGTTGAGAGCTAATATGCCCCAAATCCATATGCTGTTGTAATGATGTAAGGACCAAGCCAATTTGGTTCGAACTTGCCCTTCTTCTCTCTGTCTTGTTGATTTTTAGGATTTTCTCTGAGAACTAAGTCACCTACCTCAAATGTGTGAGGCTTGACTTTATGATTGTAGCTGCATTGTTCCTTAACTGAATGATGTGTAGCTTGAGTGATTGTCTTCCTTGATGAAGGAACTGAGATAGAATTACTAGTGTGTGGACTACGTAGGCCCATATGCATGTCACCTAAAGAAGTTTGGGCATCCTTGATAACAAAGTCCCTCAAGGAAGCTCCATTAAAGGTCCATGATGTATCACCAAAAGGGAATGGATGTGTGAAACAAGTGGATGAGTTATGAAGGCTTATGATTGTGAAAAGAAGTGAAAGTAGGATGACATGATGGAGACTTAGGATCAACAAGTATGTTTTTTGACTTAAAATTGTAGAACTTTTGCCCCCAGTTATTTTTATCCTTGACTTTGATTTTTGCAGAGTCCAATAGCTTTTGATTTTGATTTGGACTAAAGGACTTTTCTTTATTTTTGACTTTTAGATTTTTCTTTTCATAGCTTGATTTTTCATCCCCAGTTTGTAAGGGCTTTTATAATTCTTGTTGATCCAAGTCTGGAAGTGGAGTGGAAATGGAATGAGTGGATGAAATGGTAAGGCTATAAGAGTTATCAAGAGGGTTGGTGATATGCTAAAAAGATTCTTCATTGGAACCACTCTTATGACTATTGATATCGAGAGGTGCTTGCACCACTAGAGGAGATTTGCATTCAGACTTAGTAGCCACAACACTAGGTGGTTTACACCCAATTCCTTGGCATTGTTCCCATTGACTGAATCTCTTAGGAGATAGTGGGAATTGATCAACATGAAAGATATACTCAGCACATCCCATGTCTTTAATCTTGAACTTTTCTTTTAGCTCTGTTTTCTTTGATGTAGAAGCTTTTAATGATTCTAGATCCACATATGTTGATGAAGGAATAGCTTCTCGATTGATTGGGATTGTTATTTCTGATCTAGGTCACAGATTGTTGCAATATATGAATGGATTTGGGTCATCTTTGACGGTCACTTCAACTCCATTGTGTGGAAACTTGATACATCGATGATATGTAGATGGGACTGCTCTCATCTCATGAATCCATGGATGTCCTAGCAATATATTGTATGTGAGATCTAGGTCTAGGACTTGACAGACCACATCCTTTGTAACTGGCCCAACTCTGAGAGGTAAGGTGACTGTGCCTTTGGATGAATGCTCTTCATCATCATATGCCTTGATGGTAATTTTGTTTGTAGAATTCACAACTTTATCAGAATATCTCATTTGTTTAATAGTGCTCAATGTACAAATGTTTAGACCTGCTCCTCCATCTATCAGGACTCGTTTTATTCGATGTTTGTGTATGAAGGCTTCAATGTGTAAAGGTACATTATGTGGATGACTTACGAAGGCGTCATCAACTTCTGTGAATGTAAGGAAGTGTGGAATGGAAAGGTATCCCACCATGGCTTGAAACTAGTCCACATTCACATCAGTAGGAATGGAAGTATCTCTCAAGATTTTTTCAAGAATAGCTTTATGTGTGGGGGATATGCGTAAGAGCTCAAGGATGGAAATAAGAGCGGGTGTTTTTCCTAACTATTCTACAAGGTCATACTCAAGTTTGGTTGATGAGGAAGCGGTGTTTTTAGCTGGAGCACCTTGCAAAGTGAATTTACCTTGATGAGCTGTGACATTACATTCAGAGGTAGGTTCGGAAGAAGATCTGATGCCTTTTAGGACAATCTTAGGTCTTTGGGTATAATTCTCAGGCGTTTTGTCCTTGATGATAATGGTAGAGACATAATTGTCCATCGAAATGTTTTGCTCTAGTATAGTTGGTTTGGTCATCTGTGGTTGTAGCTTTTCCCTTGTCATGCTTTGGGAATGGTTCCTTAAACATTTCATGTTCTTGATTGGATGAATGCCCTTCAATCTCAATGTCACCTCTATCAATGAGATCTTGTATGATGTTCTTCAGTCAATGACAATTTCCTGTCTTATGACCCTTACTCTTATGGAATTCGCAATACTCATCATCATTCCACCAATTTGGTTTAACCTTTGGCTCATATGGAGAAAAATCTGGAATTGTGATTGTAGTCACATAAATCTATCCACTTAATTAAATGAATATTTAATATTTATTTGATTATTTAACCATCAATTAATAATTAATTAAATTAATATATTTAATTAATTCATCTTAACCCTCTTCTCCTATTAATTAAATAAATTATTCAATTTATTTGATTTATTTCACTTAACCAAATTCAGACCATTAATTAAATAAATAAATCATATTTATTTAATTAAATCTTCTCTCACATTTAAATAAATTAATATTTATTTAAATTCCCCCAAAATCCCACCTCTCACATTTAAATAAATTAACATTTATTTAAATCACCTTTATCCTCCACCCACTTGTATTTTCCTACAAATACAAGTTGCACAACTATTTTAAATAAATCATTTATTTAAATCACCTTTATCCTCCACCCACTTGCATTTTCCTACAAATGCAAGTTGCACAACTATTTTAAATTAAAAAATTATTTATTTAAAATCCTATTTATCCTCACCCACTTGAAACCTTTAATGGTTTCCCGTAAAGTCTTCAAACTTAATGGCTTTTTTAGCAATTTTAGCTTAGGAAATAAATTTGTTCATATTTCTAACTTCGTCTTTCAAGTTAGGATAAAATAAATTCATTTTCCTTTTGGGTTAAAATCAACTACACATTCATTTCGAGTTTTAAAAAGAACCACATCTTTCATTTAGAGCTCTAAAAAGAATCACAAAAACAAACACGCAAATTTATTTTTTTGCAAAGTTAGGAACAAATTCTTTTGGTGCTTAAAATCAACAAGGCAAATTTTATTTCTTGCATCAAGCTAAAACTCACAATCCACACTTCCATTTTTGGTGCAAATAAAATTCACAATCAACTTGTCTCATTTTTAAAGCAATTTTACTTCATGCAAACGCGTTTTTCATTAAGTTAACTAGGATTTTCAAATTCTAGTTTACTCAAACAATTGCCTTTGAAAATTAAAAAGAACACTATGATTGTTGGAGCAACATCTCCAAATAGATAGGAAATCATTGCAATGACAAGTTAAAAGGAACAAGTGAATTTTTTGTTTGGCACACTTGTGCAAAAGAGTTGGTCGAGTGGTCCTACTTCTAACACACACTATCCTCTCCCTTGGCTCTCGTGGTCCTAGGTGCAAGAGAAAAGTGTTAGTAACACTCAAATTTTATCTTTTTAAGAGAGGCCTGCCAAGGGATCGATACTCTTTGGAACGACCTCGAGTGGTAAATCCTTCGAGCCGCTATAGAAATCAGGTGTGAGCGAAAGCTGTAGCCTTGGGTATAGCTATTCCTATAGTGTAACTAGCCGAAAGGACAAATGGGCCTCACCACTAGTTACAAGGCTCTTAAGTGAGTCACTGCAGAATGAACTTATGTCCAAAAACATCAAACATGACTAAACACCTTTAAGTAGTAGCCCACCCATTCTATTGATTGAGGATATTTGCGATATAATTTAGTGCAAGAGCATAGATGGTTTTTCTCCGAAGATACTCACCATACATATTTCCTTGAGTAGAAACATAGCTTTTTGAAAAGTCACTTGTGGCTTGATAAAAGTGGTGACTCCCCCATCATAGGGATCATCTATTTGTTATGCTTGTGCAAGACTTAGTATATCACATCCTTACCTGCCAAGGCGGGATTCATAAGGTATGTAGTACCAAAGTCGAAGAAATATCAAGATGTGGGCTAAATTTATCACAACTGGCCATTTGACCTTAGGGATAAAAAGTGTTTGAAGTGTGTTCGTTTTAGTCAAGACCAAGTGCAAATTAAGCCGACTTCAGGCTTTGGAAATACACCTTAAAATACATCTAAAGGAAGGGTCATATACAAGTCCAAGGATTAGGTTGATCTAGACCCATACTCATTTGTGCCTTTTTTAGGCAACATTCTTGTGTTTGTGAGCTTGCTTTGTTTTCTTGTCAAAGAAAAATCAGAAAAATCACTTCCAAAAACAAAGTATTCATCCAACCAAACATTTCTCAAAACAACCAAAAACATCAAAAACAAAGTGCAAACAACAAAGAGTCAAATTTTATGACCATTCTTCACATCTTGCAAGAGAAGAAGCGTCATCAGAATATCAACTTAAAAAGAAGACCATTAAACTCAAAGACTTTGATCAAAAGGAGAAAATTCTTCTATCTAAATAGACAAATCTTTGTTTCCCATAGAGTTTTTCTACATCACATGCATCTCTACCTTCAAGGAAAAACAAATGAATTCGATTCAGAGTCAGTGAACCGTAGAGCTTTTATGCAATATAGAGCTTTGAGTTATCACAAAAACCAAGGAGGCAAGATTAATCCCAACTTTTTCCCAAACATTTGTATCACATACAACATAGCTCGAGAAGTGCCACCAACGCTCGAAAGGGAAGAGGTAGAATTTTTTCCATTCGCGACACAAAGCTTTTATTGAAGTTAAAACATTTCATCCATTATCTCACTCATACATCATCACTTCATCAACAATCCATTCCAACTCTCAAAACATTAAGAGGTTCTTGTCCTAAGTTCTCTTTTTAGATATTGCTTGAATCAAACACATCACATCACTTTTTAGATTGTTTCTACATCTAGGATAAGCTCATTCTAAGAGACACATCTAAGTAGGTTAAAACTAGTTCATGAGTAAATCCTCTCATTACTAGGTAGTTAAATTTGTAACACATCTCAGATTTCTCTACACCTTATCACATCCAACCTTATCAAAAACAAACAAGCAATTCAAAAAAGGAATTTCGGTTACATCTACCTTAAAAGTGCTAGAGATATACATGCAACACCATTCACCAACCATCAATCTTTCATTTCATCAACAACACATCATCATTTTCACACAACTTCAAATAGAGCTTGTAAACAAAATGGCCCAAACCCAATCACAATCAAGGCAACGAGAAATAGAAATGGAAGAAGAAGAAGAGGAAAATCTCAATGAATTTCAAGAAGCACTTGGAGGAAATGCAAATGACGAAAACCCAAGTACTCCTACTCTTGCAACAATAGAAAGGGCCCAGCATAACCCTCTCTTTAACTGACTTTTTGATAAAATACTCAGGAGCAATGTGGATGCTCATTTCTTAAAGCTCACTCAAGAAGGAGCAAAACTCCCCTTTGACTTTGATCTTGCCCAATTAAGATAGGCATCAGAAAGACAAAGTCACCATGAAGAGGAAAGAGGTAGAGATCCCATCAGATATAACATTCCTCGAGGTAACCCACCACCTCCTCCTCCAAATGAAATGGAGATGTTGCGGCAACAAGTCAAGAATCTCGCCCAACAACTTCATAGTGGTGTCAAAACTAACCAATTCTCACTCAATGACATCTGTCCCTATCCTTTTGATAGGAATCTTTATATGCCACCCTTTCCATGAGGATTCGAAACACCCAAATTCAAAAAATATAGAGGAAAGGGAGATCCTCGTGATCATGTCAGAGAATTTCATTCCGCTTGTCTCGAAGTGGCATATGAAGACACATACCTAATGCACCTTTTTCCCCAAAGCTTGGGAGGAACAACCACATCATGGTTTTCCCGACTACCAAGTGGCATTAGAACATTTGAGGAACTCATCCAGAAGTTCCTAGCTCATTACTCTCATAACATTGAATGCGACATCACCATGGCTGATCTGTGCAACACTAAACAAAAACCAAGTGAACTATTCTCAGTATTCCTACAACGATGGCATCAAATGTCTAGTAGGCGTTCTCTTCAGTTACCAGAATGAGAACTAGTGGAAATATTCATTTCCAACTTAAACGAAGAAATGGAATTTCACCTAGATGTCAAAGACACAGACTCTTTTAATGATATGATCACCAAGGGTTTGAAGTGTGAATGGGCACTTGTCAAGAAAGGACTCATCAAAATCTATAATGAACCAAAGGATGGTCCTCGCCCACGCTTCAATAGTGATAAACCAAGCTTTTGGAACAAAAATAAGAATATCATCAACGATGGGGTTGTGGATGCCAGGACTATACAAAGTGCACAACCTGTCGTTTGGTTTGTAGGACAGAATCCTCCACCTCAGAATAACACAAATGTTCCTTCTAATCAAGGTCGCATCACATCTCACGATGAACCAAGACCTCGTCAGCAAAAACAAAAACACACATACACTCCCTTAGGGGAACCCATTGAAATAGTATTGCGACAACTCATTTCTCAAAATTTGGTCACTCTCCCTAAAACATCAAACTATGAACCTCAGGTCAAACCCACATGGTGGTGAGATACTGAACACTGCGATTTCGACCAAGGGAGAGGACACAAGAAAAGTAATTGTCATCGATTGAAAGATCTTATTCAGGATCTTATTGACCAAGGAGAAATTGAAATAGAAGGACATGACCCAAAAACAACAAATAATGATCATCTAATGTTCAAAAATCCACTTCCATCACAAGATCAAAGGGGTCCTTCCACTTCCAGGAGAGGCACTGACACCACTGATTATACACAGGCTGCGTATAATTATACTGTAACTGTATGATGCCAGTGAATAAGTTGCAACTATAACCATCAAAAATCCCCACTCCAATTGCAATGTTGTTACACGTCATGGCAAGGTCACCATAAAGGTAGCTCCACAAGGCTTCACCTCCATCCCAAAGCAATACAATCTTGTGGAACAATTAGACAAAACCCCTACGCTTATATCCATTTTAGAGATTTTGTGCCTATCGCCATCTCATAAAACTATCTTGGATCAAGCACTCCAAGAGGCATCAGTCCCTGCAAACTAGAATACCGACCAATTTCAAGCCATGGTTGGAAGTCTAAAGTCATCACCTTGTCTCACTTTTTCTGAAAGTGACAACTCTTCCTTCCAACAACCTCATAATGCTTCGCTACACATTGAAGGCTTTATCAACCAGCATAGGATCAAGTGAGTCTTGATCGATAATGGAGCAGGCCTGAATATTTGTACACTATAGTTGGTCGCAGCATTGGGATATGCCATAGAATCAGTGGATCCTCGCAAGAAGATCACAATCAAAGCATATGACGATGCAGAGCATTCATCCAAAGGAGCTATGGTACTACCAATCCAAGTGGGCCCTGTGGTAAAACACATCATCTGTCAGGTTCTGGACCTTCCTCTACCATACAATCTATTGTTAGAGATCACAATCCTGGGCGATGCAAATCCCTTTGCATATTGCCATAATATCAGTCATCAACCAGAGATTATCATTCCTAATAATAGAGAAGCCATTTCCTCCACATCATATATAAGTCCCGCCTCTCTTGCCAGTTCGAACACCACTATACCAAAGCAGGAAAAGCTTAAGATGAAAATAGCAGAGGAAGGTCCTAGGGAATACAACTTGAGTCAACTGTTTTGTGTGGGACAAATGCCCACTTCTCCTAGAACACATGGTAAACCACAGCAGATACTCTAATCAAGTATCTTCGGGTCTCAATAGGTAATCGATCATGGTAATCCTAGACTACATCAAGCATTTATCATAATGACCTAGTCTCAACGGGGTTGCCATGATTCCCCACAACCATCCATCACACGCACACACTATCAATTGATCAAACAATCAAACACAATCCAACAGACAATTACATCAATTGTCTACGTCTCAACGAGTATTTTGCTTCATATACCTTGACTTCATCGGGCAATTACATCAATTGTCTAAGTTACATCAAGTCACTTTGATTCACTTACTCAGACTTTATCATGTCCAAGCGACCAACTGACATCAACTGTCACACTTTGACTTGACCTGGGCAATTAAACTGATTGCATCAGATTGTCCAACCAATTTTGATCAATTGTATAGCATCAATCCAAACCTCACACTACATCTGCTATGTATCTCTTGCATGACCTCAGGGTACTTGTTGGCTTGTTGTTTCTTCATATTCACTCCATTTTCCCCCATTCTTTCATCATTAGTTCTAATTTCTTCTATTCTACCTCCCTTCCACTTTTCATTCTTTTCCGAGAGATCGCCCGATTTTTCAAAAAAAATTGGCCCATCTCTCAAGGGGGCATACCACCCATTAAATTTACATTTTATGGGGCATTTCTTCACACTTATTTTTCTTTCTTTGAAATGATGCGATAAAACCACAGTGTCTCAAAGAGGGGCAAATGTAGTCACATAAATCTGTCCACTTAATTAAATGAATATTTAATATTTATTTGATTATTTAACCATCAATTAATAATTAATTAAATTAATATATTTAATTAATTCATCTTAACCCTCTTCTCCTATTAATTAAATAAATTATAAAATTTATTTGATTTATTTCACTTAACCAAATTCAGATCATTAATTAAATAAATAAATCATATTTATTTAATTAAATCTTCTCTCACATTTAAATAAATTAATATTTATTTAAATTCCCCCAAAATCCCACCTCTCACATTTAAATAAATTAACATTTATTTAAATCACCTTTATCCTCCACCCACTTGTATTTTCCTACAAATGCAAGTTGCACAACTATTTTAAATAAATCATTTATTTAAGTCACCTTTATCCTCCACCCACTTGCATTTTCCTACAAATGCAAGTTGCACAACTATTTTAAATAGAAAAATTATTTGTTTAAAATCCTATTTATCCTCACCCACTTGAAGCCTTTAATGGGTTCCCTTAAAGTCTTCAAACTTAATGGCTTCCTTCTAGAGTCTTCTCAAACCTTTAATGGTTTCCCTTAAAGTCTTCAAACTTAATGGCTTTAAAGTCTTCAAACTTGATGGCTTGCTTCTATAGTCTTCTTAAGACTTTAATTCAATCCCTTAAAGTCTTCAAGCCTTTAATGGTTTCCCTCAAAGTCTTCAAGCATTTTAATGCTTTATCTTCCTTTTTCTCATTCAAATAAATTAATATTTATTTGAATATTTATCCAAATGCAAATTACACCATTTAATTGAAATAAATGATTTTATTTTAATTGAAAATACCAAAATTCCTCCCACTTGCATTTTCCTACAAAATCCACTTGTATGCCTAAACCCCTTCTAGATTCTTCTAAACCCTTCCTAATTAACCTAATCCATCCTCTTAAGCAAATTGAAGTCACTTCTCAAAGACTCCAAAGTCTTTGAAAAGTAATTAATGCTTTGTGTGTTCAACAAATTAACCTCTAAAGTCTTCCAAACCACTTATGGCTCTTAAATGACCATTAATGGTTAATTCCACTTGCACCCATGGTTAAGGACTTTGACCCCTAACTTAACCCTCTTGTAACCCATGTGTCTCTTCAAAGCATTTATTTCTTTGACTAGGGTAACCATCATGTCCCCTCAAGCATTTAATGCTCCTTATCTCTCCTCTCAAGCCTCCTCATGGTGACACTTGTCAACATGGGATTGGGTTGAAAGTCTCACATGGATTGGATATCTTTCAATCCTAACCCTTGTTAAGATTTCTCAATCTTAACCCTTCATTTCCCCATTTCTTCTATAAATAGAACCCTTCTCCTCAAGCAAAGGGGAAGCATGAGAGTATTGTTGTTATACTGGTATTAGCATAGAGCTTTTTCATAGCATCACTATCTACACTTGCATAGCATTTGCTTATCATATTCAACCATCTTGAATCTCCATATGGCAACCATGGCTAGTGCTAAAAGCTAAGAGCTACACTCATTTGGGACTTAGAGAGGGGAGAAACAAGGGAGAAGCATCAAAAGGCATCAGGGAAGCATCTTAGGGAGGCTCTTCTCCTTTCTTTTATTTTGTTAAACTTCTTTCATGCTTTTTAAAATCTCTTTTGATATGTTTGGAATGGTTTTTAGTTCTTTGTTTTGTTTTTATGGTTGAAACTAAGTTATTAACATTGAACTTTGTTGTTGCCTTGTCCCCATTTCCATGACATCAGTGATTACTTTGTTTGCCACTAGCTTTTTGAAAACTGACTCAAGTGGTTCTCCCAATGAAGTATACTTCCTTCGTGATTTAGAAGTTGTTTGAGTATTCACCTAATTTGATCCAAAAAAAATGAATTTGGGTTGCACTGTATTGGCATCAACAACACCATCATTGACTATGTTCTTGTTTTTATTCCAAAATATTGGCTTGTCTTTTCCTTTAAAGTCATCTTTGTTTTCCTTGAATATCTTAATGACTCCTTGTTCAATTAGGACCTTCTCTATTGCTAAGCCTTTTTCAATGACATCCTTGAAGGTGGATAAATAAGATTTCCTTAGCTCATAGCCAATGTCTTTGTTAACATTTTGGGTGAACATTTCTACCATTTGTTTTTGTGGAATTTCACAAGAGCATTTGCTGGCTAGATTTCTCCATCTTTGTAAAAATGATGCAAAAGACTCTCCTTTTTTTTCTTGGTGTTGCACAAAGTAGTGACTGATATGTCTATTTCTATGTTGTAGGAGAAATGTTGAATAAATGCCTTTGCTAGATCACCCCATGACTTAATACCAGGTGGGAGCTGGGAGAACCATTCCATAGCTTGATCACCTAGGCTTTGTGGGAATAATCTCATCAAATATGTCTCTTCTACTGCTACCTCAATGCAAGCTGTGAAAAACTATCTTATGTGTGCCTTAGGATCCCCTTTGCCTGTATACTTATCAAACTTAGGTGTCACAAAGTGTGTAGGAAAAGGAGGCATTGGAATGCTCTTGTCAAATGGATAAGGACATATGTCTCTCATTGTGTATGTTGGCTTTGGTGTATTTATGTCCTTCATTTTCTTTTGTAAGTCCTTGATTTGTTGCTTCAAATTGTTCTTAGGTGGAGATCGACTTCTTGGACCATACCCTATGCTTGAGGCACCAATTGGAGGAGGAGCATGTTGCATATATGGATGATATTGATCATACACATGTTCATATGGAGGAGCTCTATAGTGACGCTGCATATATGGACCACTTGGTATAGATTCATGTTGAGGAATGAAATATCTATTTTGTCCATGTATACCATACTCTACAGGCATGTCATATTCTAATGTGTTTCCCCCAAATTTGACATGGGGTTTCCTTGTGTCCAAATTTTGAGCATGCCTTTGAATATCCAATTGCTTTGGTGGTTGATCCTTAGCATTGGTATGTGATTGAGCATATTTCTCTGCATAAGACTTCCATAATGGTTTGCGAAGGTGAGTATCATATGCTTGGCCATGTGTATGTGGGACCTCTGGTTTTTGAAACAAAGATGATGGTGATTCAGGCACAAGATGTGGTTTTCTATTGCCCCCACTATTAGGCCTCCTTTGATCCATGTTGGAGTGAGGTTGTTGAAAAGGTTGATTTTCCGTTATTTGAGACATGTCAAAATCATGAGGTATCTTGGCTCCACTTTGTACCATCATTTGTAAGAAGTATTGTCTATCCCTCCTCATTATTTCCTCAACCAATCAATTGAAATAGGGATCCATAATGGATTCTTCCACATTTGCTGAATGTAATGAAAAGTTGTCCATATCATCATTGTGTGTATCATTGTTGTTTGTAGTGTCCATGTTCTCAACATTTGGAATGTTTCTATAGGCATCCATGTCAGGTAATGTAGTATGATCAAAATTGAAAAAGATATCATTGTCATACTCATAAGAACTCATGTTTGCGGACTCTTGAGCCTCTTTAGTTTCTCTCCTAGATTTTTGAAGACGGGTTTCAACCATGAACTAGGTATTGACCGAGATGTGTGAGACTAGATGAAAATGGAAAAAGTATGGAAGACCAAGGGTTGGATGGAATGTAAATTAATCTGAAGTGTACTTGCAATGTCCAAAGTGTAAGACCAAGTATGTATGTAGTAGAGTAGGTGTGACTTCCAAAGAGAGGATAGTTTCTCTTGATGAGGTAAGTTGACCTTGACTCTAAGTAAAACCAAATGAGACCCAAAGGTGATAGACCTTGATGAGGGACCACTTAGCAAAATGTTGTTGTATGTAGTGTGTTGACAAAGTATGATGAGGACAAGCAAGTGACCTTTTGACTCAAGTTTAGACAAATGTAAATTTAATGCAAGATGTAAAGCAATGATGGACTTTGTGAAACCCAAAGACAAGTTGAATGCTAGATGAAAACCTGGAGAAACAACTTAGGAAGCTCAAGAATTCCGAAATTGATTGCTCTTGTTTGCTGGACTGTAAAATTTTTCCAATTTGTGAAGTTGTGGTTGTGACCAAATCTGAATGTTTGACTATTTTTCGTGACAAGAGGACACAATGTTGATGAGGACTCAATGTTTGCAAGTGTTTAGACTCAAAATGACTCCAAGAAAAGTGTGTTGTTTGATGTAAAAAAATTTTGCATACACTTGAAGACACAAAAGACACAATGTTTTGTTGTTTGGTCTTGAATGTTTTGAATGTTTAAAATAAGTCAAGCACAATTCTTATGGCTGGCCAAGACAATAGTTGTTGATCCCACATGAGGTTTTACCCCCAAGGCTATGCTATTCAGAGCGGATACTTAGATGCTTGACCTCACTGGCTCCACCCTTAGCACTCACTTCTCGGGTCAGCCAAGCATCATTCCCCACAAAAACTCCCCGTGGCAAACTTTGTATCTCTACTAAGAACCGTATGTGTGTGGGCCGCTACCAGAGGTCCGACCTCCTGCCCCAACAACTAGAAGGATTTGGGCTTCTAAAACAAAAAGGTGCTAGTAACGGCATCTGCTCGTGTGGCCATACATGCGGCACTTTCAGCTCTATAAATACAAAACACTCCCAGCTGGTAGGGGTTACGCCCTACAATTGATCAAATAAATTTGATCAAATGGGTTTATGGGGAGACATAGTGTCGGTATGAACTAATCAACACACATTATTCATAGTTTTCACCATGAATACAGTTATTTATAGTGGTTTGGAAGAAGATGGCTTTTCTTTTGCTACCACTTGGGTCGTTCTCTTCTCACTAGTAGTCCTAATGACCACACGGGAAGACAGGCCCTCTAAAGATTAAACAAAAAGAGCCTATTGCTCAAGACACAAAAGACAATGATTCAATTTTAGTGCACCAATTGAAGTGTTTGCTAGTCTATGAAAACAAGGCACACAATAAAACTTAAAAAACCCTTGCCAAGGACCTACAACAAAGATTTATTAGTATTTTGGATTGTTTCAAATGATCACCCCTTCCTTCAAGCACACAAGTTAGGTAAATTTTAGATCCAAAAGACTTTGTGAAATAGGGGCCTTCAACAATGCGTTTTGTTGACCAATTCAAAGATCTGATTCATCATAAAAAAAGACCACCTGAAAAATTTCAAGAGATTTCCAGAAATGTAAGAAAATCCAAAAAAATTCCTAATTTGCTCCAAAAATTAATTTTTTATGACAAATCATAAAAAAATCATATAAAATGCAAACTCGATCCAAAAAATTTGAAATTTTTACTAGAGAGTCCTGATGGTCTTCCAAACTTGCATAAAAAAATTTCTGCAACAAATCCAAGCAGTTTGTGAGATATGAGTAAAATAATGCAAAACCCTAATTTTCAAAGATCTGATTTTTGAGGAATTATTTTGCATTAAATTTAAAATCACAAAGAATAGCTCCTATGTATAATTCTGAGATATTTCCAAAAATGTAAGAAAATCTGAAAAATTCACTAATTTGCTCTCAAACATAATTTTTTATGAAAACTCATAAAAAATTCATAGAAATTGACAAAATGGTCCAAAAAATCTGAAATTTTTATTGAATCCTTCTAATACTATTTCTGACTTGCAAAAATAATTTGATGTCAAAATTCGAAGCCATTTGTGATACCTGATCAAAATAAGGAAAAACCCTAATTTTTAAAGATCCAATTTTTAGGGAAATATTTTGCATCAAAATTAAAATCACAAAGAAAAGATCCTATGTATAATTATGAGAGATTTTTAAAAATGTAAGAAAATCTCAAAAACTCTCTCATTTCCTCTCAAAATTAATTTTTTTATGAAAAAACATAAAAAATTCATAAAAAATGAAAATGCACTCCAAAAATTGTGAATTTTGGATTGAGAGCTACTGATAATTTCTTCAACCTACAAAAACAATTTGGTGCAAAATTTCCTAGCCGTTTGTGATATATGATCAAATCTCTCCAAGATCTTGATTTTGTATCCAAAACCCTAGCTGCACAAGATTATTCTCCAAATTGTTTTACAAAACAACAATATAGGGTTAGAAAAATCTGCAAAAAAAAATAGATCTAACAAAAATCCATGTCCCATGGGGCATGCCAAAATGTATATGGTGAAAATGGATAACAATAATAATGATATTGAAAGGCTAAATGAATTCAACCACAAAACCCTAGCCTAACAACAACAAAGATCCACCATAACATATGAAGATTACCTAAGACAATCCAAATCAAATGAAATCACAAAGCTTATACCATCACATGTCCAATAGGGTTTGGATCTCCATTCTTCTTATCTCCATTGATCTTGCTTGATATATCTGCTCTCAGATTTTATGTGCACAAGAGCTCAACAAAGAACGGAATGTGGTTGCAAGTAGGATCGCATATGTCAAGTAGTCAATTGATCAAGTAGTTAGGGTTAGGGTTTTATAATGAAGGAAGCATCTTCTTATATAGAAGACACTATATGAAATGGAGGGATAAGATTGACAGGTGTAAAAGGAGGTCGGCTATGATTAGAGGGTAGGTAAAAGAAATAATAAAATAATGAAAGGGGTGGGTAGTGTATGAATTAAGAGATGAATGACATGTGTCATGGGTAGAAAAAGTTAATGAATTAATTAAATAAATAAAGATTTATTTAATTAATAGAAGAAGTGAGATCAATTAAATAAATAAGATATTTATTTAGCTTAGGAAAAGGACAATTTAAATAAATAAATGTATTTATTTAAATGAGAAATAAGGGTAGAAGAGGATAAATGAATTAATTAAATAAATAAAAATTTATTTAATTAATAGAAGAATTAAGCTTAGATAATTAAATAAATAAAATATTTATTTAATTAGACTGGACAATTTTGGGTGTCTACAATACCATCAATTGGTATCAGAGCGTATCAAGTCCTCTAAGGTCTAAGCCTAATAACTTAAGTTAAAGATCTGTTGATCATGATGAATAATGAAGGTCTGAAGTGTAACAGAGAGAACTATAGGATATGGAGTGATAGAATGAAAATTTATATCAAGAGTTTGGGAAGCAAGTATTGGGAACACATCGATACTAATTATGTTGCACCTGTTGGGATGTTGACTGATGATCAAAAGAGAGATCCACAAGAAAATCATCAAGTATTGGAGGCTATTATCACTTCTTTGTCTAATGCAGACTATGTAGACATTCATGGTCTTGAAACTGCATATGAGGTATGGAAAAAAATTGAAGAGATTTATAGTGGTGATGAACATGTTAAGATTGCTAAAGAGGAAAGTCTAAGAGGAAAATTTGATGACATGTTGATGGCTGGAGGTGATAATATCCACCAGTATGGTCAAAGGATAAAAGATATAGTCAGTGAAATTAAGAGCGCAGGAGGTAAAGTGGAATATTCCATAGTGATCAGTAAGGTACTAAGAACCCTGCTACCAGTCTATTCTATCTAAGTTGCAGCTATTCAAGATCTAAAGTCTATTTACAAAACTAAGGTAACTCTTGACTCCATCATTGGCAAGCTGACTACTTTTGAATTAAATTGTTATTGTTTATGGTAAAAATGGAAATAACAATATTGAAAGACTAAATAGATTCAACCACAAAACCTTAGCCTAACAACAACAAAGATTCACAATAACATATGAAGATTACCTAAGACAATGAAAATCAATGAAATCAAAAAGATTATACCATCACATGTCTAATAGGGTTTGAATCTCCATTCTTCCTACCTCCATTGATCTTGCTTGATATATTTGCTCTAAAAATTTATGTGTGCACAAGAGCTCAACAAAGAACATAAATGTGGTTACAAGTAGGCTTTATCACATATGAAAGTTTGAATGCTAGAATGCTTGGGAGAATTGATAATAAAGGAAGCATCTCCCTATATAGAAGACACTATAGCAAATGGAGGGATAATATTGAGAGGTGTAAAAGATAAATGGTTGGCTAGGATTAGAGGGTAGGTAGAGAAAATAAGAAAATAATAAGAGGGTAGGTAGTGTAGGAATTAAGAGATGAATGACATGTGTCATGGGTAGAAAAGGTTAATGAATTAATTAAATAAATAAAGATTAATTTAATTAATAGAAGAAGTGGGATAAATTAATTAAATAAAATATTTATTTAATTTAGGAGAAGGATAATTTAAATAAATAAAATTATTTATTTAAATGAGAAATAAGGCTAGAAGAGGATAAATAAATAAATTAAATAAATAAAAATATTTATTTAATTAGATAGGACAATTTTAGGTCTCTACATTTTGCCCCTCTTTGAGACAATGCAACTTATCGTGTTGTTTCAAAAAAGATAAGATGAACTGATACAAAGTTGCCCCAAGAAGGAAATGATATGTCCCCTCGAGAGATTGGATGAAAAATGTCTGAAAAGATCGGAGACAATCTCTTGATAAGAAAGAATGGCGAGAAAGGACTAACAAGATAGGATAGAGTGACAAAGTCATAGGATAAAGAAGACTGACATGGGAGACTACGACTAGCATAGTCTATAAGATAGACTACAAGGGAAAATATATTCATTGTCGTCCACACACCTAAGAGATGAAAGTGCAGAGAGAGCAGAGACCAGTCGACAGTGATGGCATTGTTGCATAGATTTGATCATGTTCGCTGATATCATATGCCAATAGATGCAGGAGAGCCAGTGAGTACCACAAAACCTCGTACCTTGATGCATTAATTTTTGTCATAAATGCTTTCTAGGTAGGGTAATAAATGGGCATTAGGTATCTCTATTACAGAGAAGGCGAAACTTTATTGCAGATCTGTGATGCAAGTGTTGCTTTATTGTGGATTGTGTGCAGATAGACTGAAGAAAACTGGAAAAAATTGTACTCCTCAGAACCTGTGATGCTCTTAGTTCCACACCAATCACTAGATGTAGAATTTTCCTTAGCCATAGATAGGAGCTGATTTATTATGGATGGAAAGGGTGAAAAAGAGGGATTATTATGAATGGCTAACCAATCTGAGGTAGATCAATAACAAGCTATGATGGGAATGGGTAAGTTTATTATGAATGGATAGGTTGTGAGTGTGCGTAAAGCGAAAGGATGAGATTTAATCATAAAGGAGAGAGGAGCAATGTCTCTACACATGGCATCGATGACCTAGTTTTCACCATGGTACTTGCCCAGGGTGCCACTGAAGTGGTTTTCAGAATTGGACAAATTTATTTCTCTATACTTTTTTTCAATTTGTAATTTTTTTTCATGTCACAAGGCACCTGTTTGCCAGGTTTTCACAAAGTAATGATTTTTTATTTTTAAGATTTTTTTCCTTTTTTTATTTTTTATTTTTTTTATTTTTTAATTTTTATTTATTTTATATTTTTGAATTTTTTAATTAATTTTTTGTATTTTTGAATTAGGATATCCAGAAGAGCTATGTGTAAAACCTGTGAAGGTGTGTGCTATTGATAGGTTCCTCCAAAGGTTCTCCCTCTAGGGTTGAGAGAGGATATGCACCACATCCATAGACTGCTGTAATGATTAAGGACCAAGCCAATTTGTTTCAAACCTTCCCTTCTTCTCTTTGTGTTGTTGATTTTTGGTATTTTATTTGAGAACTGATTTACCCACCTCAAGTGTGAGAGGCTTTACCTTTTGGTTGTAAATGTACTATTCCTTGAATGAATGATGTGTAGCTCAAGTGACTATCTTCCTTGATAAAGGAACTGAAATAGAATTACTAGCTTATGGACTACACAAGCCCATATGTGTGTCACCTAAAGAAGTTTGCGCATCCCTGATAACAAAGTCCTTCGATGAAGCTCCATTAAAGGTCCACGATGTATCACCATAAGGGGAGGGATGTGCAGAACAAGTGGATGAGTGATGAAGGCTTATGATTGCAAAAATAAGTGAAAGTACGATAGCATGATGGAGACTTAGGATCAACAGGTATGCATTTTGACTTAAAATATTAGAACTTTTACCCCCAGTTATTTTGATAATAGGGGTTATCATCTCTTTCTCTTTTTCTTTCATACAATTTATATCTTTGACCTTGATTTTTTCAGAGTCCAATAATTTTTTATTTTGATTTGTACTAAAGGAATTCTCTTTATTTTTTACTTTTAGATTTTTCTTTTCAAATATTGATTTGTAATCCCCATTGAGTAAGGGATTTTTTGATTCTTGTTGATCCAAGTCTAGGAGAGGAATGGAAATAGAATGAATGGATGAAATGGTAAGGCTATGTGAATTCTCAAGAGGGCTGGCGATATGCTCAATAGATACTTTGCTAGAACCACTCTTAGGACTATTGATATCAAGAGATGCTTGCACCACTAGAGGATATTTGTATTTAGATGTAGTAGCCACAACACTAGCTGGTTCGCACCCAATTCCGTGATATTGTAAATTAGTTATAGATTGTTCCTTCCTACTAAATGTCTTAGAAGATAGTGAGAGTTGATCAATGTGAAAGATACACTCACCACATCCCATGTCTTTAACCTTGAATTTTAGCTCCTCTTTCTTTGATGTAGAAGCTTTCAAGGATTTTGGATCCATATATGCTGATGAAAGAAAAACTTCTCCATTGACTGGGATTGTTATTTCCAATCTAGGTCGCAAATTGTTGCAATATACTAATGGGTTTGGATCAGCTTTGACAGTCACTTTAACTCCATTGTATGGGAACTTGATACATCAATGATATGTTGAGGAAACAACTCTCATTTCATGAATCCATGGAAATACCAAGAGTATGTTGTATGTGCGATCTAGGTCAAGGACTTGACAAACCATATCCTTTGTAACTGGCCCTACTCTGAGAGGTAAGGTGACCGTTCCTTTAGATGAACACTCTTCGTCATCAAATTCTTTGATGGTAATTTTGTTTGTAGCATTTCTAAATTTATTTGAATATACCAATTGTATTATTGTGTTCAAAGTACATATATTAAGACTAGCTCCTCCATCTATCAGGACTCATTTTATTCAATGTTTGTGTAGGAAGAATTCAATGTGTAATAGTACATTATGCGGTTGTCTTACAGAGGTGTCATCAGCTTTGGTGAATGTAAGAGAGTATGGAATAGAAAGGTATCCCACCATGGCTTGAAACTAGTACATGTTAAGATCAATGGATATAGATTTTTCTCTCAAAGTTTAATCATGGATGGATTTATGTGCGGGGAATATACAAAAAATCTCAAGGATGGAGATAAGCGGGAGTGTCTTCCCTAACTATTCTACTAGGTCATACTCAGGTTTGGTTGATGAGGAAGCGGTGGTTTTAGCTGGAGCACCTTGCAAAGTGACCTTACCTTGTCGAGTTGTGACAATATATTCAGAGGTAGATTAAAAAGAAATTCCAATGCCTTTTAGGACAACTTTGGCTCTTTGGGTAGAGCTTTCAGGCATTTTTTCCTTTATGATAATAGTAGAAACATTGTTGTCCATCGAAATATCATTAACAGGTGAATCATAGTTATAGGATGCTTTGGTATAGTTGGATTTCTCATCTGTGGATTTGGCTTTTCCCTTGTCATGTTTAGGGAATGGTTCCTTAAATATCTCATGTTATTGATTAGATGTATGTCCTTCGATCTCAATATCACCCCTATTAATAAGGTCTATTATAATATTCTTCAACCGATGGCAATTTCTTGTTTTATGTCCCTTGCTTTTGTGATATTCGCAATACTCATCGTCATTCCACAAATTTGGTTTGACCTTTGGCTCATATGGAGGATTGTCTAGAATTGTTATTATCTTGTTTTCCACTAGCTTATTAAAAGTTGATTCAAGTGGTTATCCCAATGGGGTGTATTTCCTTTGTGGTTTTAAAGTTGTTTGAGTATTCACTTGGTTGTTTGTAGAACTTGATCTAGAAATAATAATTTTAGATCTCACTGTGTTAGCATTGATTGTAATGCCCTGCCAGAAACCCTAAAGGAAAAACATCACAATCTATGCAACAAAGGGTGAAATATTTTTTTTTAAAAGAACAATTGCTTAAATTAAACCATTGCACATCTAATAACACAATGGAAGTCTAACTCCTGAATTTCCTAAGGGTCACCAATGAAGATTACTTCATAATTATATTAACACCATGGAAAAACCTAATGTTCAGCTTTATAAGAAAATTAAATGTTTAAGATTAAATATCCACAATGAAAGAATTCAAAGTAATCATTTAATATATACAAAAGAATTAAGTAACTGAAATAGCATGCATTCCAATGTTTCTCTATTTACAATATTTGATAATACATATTTTCAAAAATTAAATCATAAATTAAAATGCTACAAAATGAAGGTTATATAAAGTTTCGATTCAAGACCTCAAGTTTACAATTGAATAATAGTTAAGAACAAGCGCTAGTACATGAACCGCGAACCAAGAACATCAACAAAATTCTTCCTTGCCCGAAGATACATTCTAGTACATCCAATGGGAAGTGACACTACCAGTCGACCATGTGATTCCGAAAAGGAACCACCTCACCATGCTGGAGATAGTACATAACCCTCAAGCAAGCAAAATAAGACAAGAACGAAAGGAATACAAGACTCCACACACATCCATGTGACTCAACTCACAAAACACTAGTGCTTCTAAGGAGAAAGTGTCATCGCATGTCTTACAATGGATACCATGGTACAACCTCCATAGGTCTCGGCCCTCATCCAGGGTTATCCTTGTAACCTCTCTCGAACTTCTGGTTCCAACTAAGTCTCATGCAGACCCTACCAATCCTTTCATTAAGACAAGGTGGTAAGTTTGCCATTCCAAGCCTTCTCGCTACATTATGAGCCCTGTACTAGCACTCACCTATGTGCGAGGCACATTATTTTATTTAACATTTATTCTACCCTCCCCTAATCATTTATTAGGTTATCACTTTCTTAACCAACTTCCAACGGGTTATCCTGTCACCACTTTGGGCATGACCCCTGCTTGAAAGCCACTCTCTCTCATAGGACACTATAGGATAGTTCTCTCTATCAAAACTCTATGGTGACACAGACAACCATACCTAATCCTGACATACCATAGGTGAAAGATACATAATTACTAACCTAAGGTTGACCATTTGGACCAAACTCACAATGGCTCACTTCCTTAAGGTTATACATCTATTCCTGACCAAGAACATAGTAACACAGGACATAATGACCACATAACTCAATGTACGATAAAATTTAGACTTGACTACAACCTCCAATTAAACAAGGCAATATTACGTAAAAACATCCAAACACATAAATAACTTGTAGTAAGAATAAATATTGCCATTTGGTAGAGAAAAGAGATAATTTAACCCAAGACACTAAGGATAGTTTAGACTGCATAAAATCATAATTTAATACCTTACAACATGATTAAGAGATCAATTACTCTTGTTAACTATTATAGGGAAGCAACATTATATTATGGCAACCTTGATAATTTCCAAATTCCACTTATACCATAATTTAGGATAAAATTAGATATATTTATTTCTTCATAAAAGTCTTACAAGAAGACATAGTACATTTCTCAACTTATAATAGATAGAAAGATGTCTTTATTTCTTGACACTAGAAGGGATACAACACGTTACATCACTCTTCCGGAGAAGACGGAGAAGTGCACTGGTCAGACTCTATAGGATCTAAAGTAGTATAACCTTCAGATTCACTTCCACTCAGGGAAAAATACCCCACGGATTCATTATCTCTCAACGGGGTATACCCCTCCCACGAGTCAGAACTTATAACAATCGGCCTTACTAGCGAGCACTCTAGCTCAGGGTTTTTTCCTTTTTCAATAGTAATTTCTTTTGTTGGACACTGATTAGGATCTTTTCCTATCACTTTGCTCTCTTCAGGAGCTGGGTTCACTTCAGTAGGGATGTCATCCAAGACAGGCTTGACAGGTCAATCTTTCTTGACTTTCAGACAATGGGCATATCTAGCTACGAATTTTCAAGCTGTCTATTTGACATGCACCATCTTTGTAATGTTTCAACATTAAGCCATTACTTCTGTGAGATTTTGCCAAGATCAAGAGCTCAATGAAATGTACAAAATAGAGACACAATATAGGACAAGAATAAACTGTATTCTCATCAATAGAAAATGATCAATAATATCAATTACATACAATGTAGATGAGCTTGCTTATATAGGCAAGGCTAGGGATATGTGAGCACACAAACATGACATGTGGCTCAATAAGAAACAAGGGTAGGTAGGAAATATGTGTGGGTAGGTAGGAGAAATAATATAATAGTCCACATGAGGTGGATCACCCACTGAATGTGGAGTGTAACAACAAGATCAACACCATAAAAGGTGGAATTTCTCCTACACACACTATCCTAATGTGGCACAAACACCCAAACTACTATGAAATGCATTTCCTAAGTAAACTTAAGTAAGTGTAATAATATCCAAGATGAATAATCATTTACACCAACAGCCCCCCTTAAGTGCAACTTAGGGGAATGCACTTAAGTCTACAATGCAACTAAGGAATGCAAGATGGGTCCTGGCTACGAGGCCATGTTAGGTACCCATGTACAAATACAAATGCCTAAAAACCAATGCAATGAAAACTCTCACATAGTGGGGAAAGAGAGAAAAACCCAATGGGAAAAAGCCCTCCCCCAAAAGAGAGATGAAAAACATACAAGAGAACTCTCATAGAAGAATGTGAAGGACAAAACCACATGTGAGGAAAAAGTCCCCCCTATATGAGAGAAGAAGAGAAGCTAGGAAGCCCCCCCTCAATGTGGAATCTACACCAATGATAGAAGCTCGATGTATGAAGAAATTGCTCCATGAACATCGAACAACATTCCTCCCCTTAGGAAGAAAAAAAACCAAAGGTGCATCCATGAAGTCTGCCCAATCATGAAGGGAAGATGTATGAAGAAAACTCATGATGAAAGGAATCTCTGAAAACTGCTCAAGTGTCCCCATGTCGATGCTGAAAGATACCCCCTCCAAAGGTGGTAAACTGTGCCACACTACTGAAAAAGGCACTCCAAGATCTAGTCGAGATGGATGTAGAACATGTCCTAAAGACTCACATGTCTCCTCAAAAGATAAAGAGACCTCCTCCAACTGTTGTACATAAGTATCCACAATCATGTCAACCTCGAAAGAATGATCATGTAGAGAATGAACAAGAGGGTCAGAGTTTTCCCTCGCAACAATCGAAGAAGGACCATCTTCATAAAAGAGAAGATGAATGTCATCAATGATGTCTCCCAAATCTACAATGTAGGATTCCACAAACAAACCTGCAATGTGTGTCAAGTAATCATCCCATGAATCTGAAGCTAGAAGACAATGAATATCCTGCTGCACTGAATCACATGAAGGCAAAACTATCGCACTATCCACATCATCGGGTGCAATAGGTGATGTGATATCAATATGAGGAGATGAAATACAAGGATCAAGAATGGGGTCACATGTGAGAATTCCCATGTTCAAGTGCCCAAAGTTCTCCTCAAAATCTGAACCATCACAAGAAGTGTGATCATCATGTATAGAATCATCAAATGTGAAATCATCATCATCAACAAAATCTGAAAAGGAGTATAACCGAGATGCATGATCAACCACCCCAGTCGCAATGATAGCTCTAGTCTCCAAGTCTCTAATGAAAACTGAGTCAGGTGTGAACTCCACAACTCTCTTAGTCGCGCCATGTGTGATTTGATACATAGAAAGGAGATTGTTTGTCAAGTGGGGTACACACAACACATCATTGAAGGAGTTATCCCCAATGTCAATAGATCCTTTCCCAATCAAATCCATGTATGTATGATTTCCCATCAAAATCTATGGCATGGTGCAAGGCTCAAATGTAGAGAACATAGACTGCAAAGATGCCATATGATGAGAAGCCCCTGAATCTAGAAGCCATCTCTTTGAATTATGACTAATAGTAGCACATAGAGCTTTTCCCTTTCTTGTTCCAAAAGAGTGAGTCTTCCCACTTGTAGAAGCCATGAATGCTTGCCCTTTTCCTTTTGAATGTGAGGAAGTGGAAGTTGATGAATCATCCTTCTTGTAGACTTTAGGCAAATCAATGTTATGCTTTTTGATGATATGTGTGAGCTCATTAATCTTCTTAGAATGGCAACGATGCTCCTCATGACCAATCTTTTTACAATAAGCACAAGTAGGTCTCTCCCTCTTTGGTGAATTATCTCTCTTGGAAGAGGATGAATCTCCTTGTTGTGGAGAAGATGGTGCTTTTTCTTTAGGCTTTGATTGCCATTTCTTCTTGTTTGAGTTGTCCTTTCCTTGATTTCCTTTGTTCCCTTGGTTTGCCACTAATGCTTGAGACTTAGAAGCCTTAAGAATGCCCATGCTTATCAACTTAGTTTGTTCTATCATCAACATTTCATTGAAAGCATCAAATGTAGACATTGTGTAGCTTGAACCCATTATCATCCTATGGGTTTGGAAACTAGAAACAAATGTTGCATATTCTTGTGGAAGCTTGCTTATCAAGTTGAGTATCAATTGAGTATCCTTCTTATCAATGCCACAATCTTTGAGTTGTGCCCTCAACTCATTTGCCTTAGTGACATAATCTTGTATAGTATCAAAGTTCTTGGGATCTAACATGGTGAGATCACTATCAATTTGATATCTCCTAATCTCATCAACTTGACCATACAAGTCTTGAAACTTTTGCCAAGCATCCTTGATTAGAGTACACTTCTCAATATGAAAAATGAGATCCTTTGATACATACTTTCTTAAGGTACCAATTGCCATGATATTTTTAGTGAGCCAATCCAAGTGACCAACTAGATCAACCTTAGGATCAGCGGGAGCAACAATAGTTCCATCAATGTAATGAGTGAGTCCTTTTTCCATAAGTTTACTCCATGCATCAATTTTCCAAGTAGCATAATTATGAAGAGTTAAGAGAGGAAACTTAGAAGAACCCATAGCAGCAAAAAGGAAGGAACACAAGAGCACAAAATCATAAGAGAGACCCCCCCAAATTCACTCAATCAAAGTACCCCCCCAAAAATGATGATTTTGGCACTTTATATGTAGTGCGTGTACAATAGACCACTTGCAAACAATGACAAGGTGGACTTCTGATTTTGTTTTACAAATACCCCAATAGGTTGAGAACTACAAAGCAAAAGATCAGAAGATAGATCTATGCAATACAAATGCCAAATTGGCCAAATAAGACCATATGATGAAAGTACAATTTCTACCCACAATTGCTACAAATTGATAGCATATTCTGAGAGTAGACAAAAAATAATGCACTTTAAAAAAAAATGGCACTTAAAAAGGAGTTCGTATGAGCCCGAATGGAGACCTGGAAGTTGCAGAAATGGGGATTGGATAGGTATAGTCACTAAAAACTGAGAATTCTAAAAAATATGTCCATCAAATTCATAAAATAATTCCACCATGTGAAAGTACATGAAATTCTAGCCCATTTCAAAAAAAATTTCACCCAAAAAGGAGCAAAAATGAGCAAGTTATGGTCATTTGAAGTTGAACTGCAAAATCAAAAAGCTCAATGAGAGGGGCCTGCAAAATTTTTGAAAAATGATGATGTCAGCAAACTACAGGGTTAAATTTGATGATCGTATGACCGTCGTGAAAACTTTGCCTCCCTGCTGACTGGGCATCTATATTGTACGGACTGTTGACTGGGCAGGTGACTATGTAGATGACTGTGCAGTACGGATGATGACGTGGCACTGTATAGTGGCATATGGACGGATTGTGTGGTCTAGGTGACATGGCGTATGGAAGTCGACCGTGGGCCAGTGCCCGCCTGCCACGTGGTGGACGTGGGGCCGCCTGTTTTGGTGGTCGCCGATAGAGGGAGCGGCCGAAGCCGAGGGGTCGGCGGTGGGCCGGGAGCCGAGGCTGCCGGCGGGAGAGGTTGACCGGTCGGCGAAGGTGGCGGTTGCGTGCAGAGTGGAAGCGGTCGCCAGAGGAACCTGCTTAGACGACGGCGACGAGGACAGCGGGTACCGGCGCGGGCGGCGACAGGTACACGCGCGGGCGGCGGCGGGTACAGGTACGTGGCGCAGGTATAGCCCTGTGACACCTGCGACACACAGGTACAGGGGGGTCTGCAGACCCCCAAACACAGAAAACCTTTTTTTTTTTTTTAATTTTTTTTTTTTTTTTCGAAATATATTTTTTTTGACGAAATTTTTTTATTTTTATTTTTATTTTTCGGAAAATATTAAAAAAATTTTGAAATTCATAAAATAATAATAATAAAATTGGCGAAAAAAATTTTCTCACCAAAATAGGCCGACTTTATAACCAAAATTCATGGAAACGGCCTTCTGGACGCAATGACAGGGTCAGATCTAGTCTAGGACGCCTCCAAAAGATGCTGCTCTTCAGATCTGCCTCTTGATGTCACAATAATGCCTCTTCAAGATGAATCAATGAAGCCCCAATGGCTCTAATGCCATGTGAGATTTTGCCAAGATCAAGAGCTCAATGAAATGTACAAAATAGAGACACAATATAGGACAAGAATAAACTGTATTCTCATCAATAGAAAATGATCAATAATATCAATTACATACAATGTAGATGAGCTTGCTTATATAGGCAAGGCTAGGGATATGTGAGCACACAAACATGACATGTGGCTCAATAAGAAACAAGGGTAGGTAGGAAATAGGTGTGGGTAGGTAGGAGAAATAATATAATAGTCCACATGAGGTGGATCACCCACTGAATTTGGAGTGTAACAACAAGATCAACACCATAAAAGGTGGAATTTCTCCTACACACACTATCCCAATGTGGCACAAACACCCAAGTGTCTCATACCCAAACTACTATGAAATGCATTTCCTAAGTAAACTTAAGTGTAATAATATCCAGGATGAATAATTATTTACACCAACAACTTCCCAGACTCTGCTAGAGAAACATCTAATAAATCTTAATAACTAGGTTTTGAATGCAAGCATAAATTTCTTTTATATAATAACAAGTGTGCAATATGTTCTTTAATAAAGTTCCACTACTATAGCTATAACATAATTTCACTTAATATTCTATGATTTTTTTATAAACTAACCCAAACAACAAATGATACTTTACCAAAACTATACATAAGCAAGATCATAATTATTACCTATAACTAAGACTTTGTAAATAAGAATGATCCAAAACCTAAAGAAACTCCTGACCTTTTGCAAAGTTAACCCGTATGCAAGACCTCAATGCCCTTCTGCCGAATGATAGCGCGCCTTGCTTACGAACCTTATCTTCAGTATACTCCAAAACTCTATCACAAAAACCAACTCTCTTTGATACTTCCTAAAATATTCTCTCTATCTCTCTATTCTACTCTATCTTTCTCCTCTAAATTCTAATTCTTTCCTCTTGAGTCCACCATCCTTCCTTGGATGCAAAATGAATTCCCTTCTTGGCTTCCTTACTCCCCACCTCTATTTATACTAAAATTACCCATGACTTCTCCTAAGTCTGAGGCTCCGTTATGGTGTTTGATGAGGAGTCTTTAATTGATTACTTTGAGTTTCATCTTCACTTAAACTCAACTATTTGATTATTCTAGCCATTTATCGATCCTTAACCTTACACGTCTACATGTTACTACAGTTCGTAGAGCATGGTTCGACTATGCAACTCTCCCTATCGATGATTTTCCTATTACCATGGCAAACTACTCTATTATCTGATCCATAAATGGTAGTGCAAGTATCGATCATGTGGGTTATGTTTTTGAAGGAGTAGTTGCTGTCAGTTTAATCCTCGTGAAGATTTCAGTTTGCCTCCATGAATAATGGAGAAATCTGCAACTTCCCTTTAAGCATGGCACCACGTGCCAATCTAGTCCTCTCAACTAAGGTCTCTTACGAATCTTCATAGCTATCGAATCCTTAACGAAGAGTTTCAGATTCACCATGTCCATTTGGAAAACAATTATCATGCAAAGTCATAGTAAACATTTGGTTTAACAGCGAGCGAGAGGGAGGGGGTGTCGTTATATGCTGCACGTGGTGTAGTTTAGTAATATGAAGGAGACGTGAATAATGGAAGGGAGGAGGATGAGGTGTGCGAGATATGAGGGAGGAGGGTGGTCAGTGGTAATATCGACCCCTCCCTTTATTAAGGTGGGTGGTTGATATTACTATCGGCCACCCTATCCATTAGTTAAATTTATTTAACTTTATTAAACCCGCCACCTTCCATTATTTAGTTTTTAATTTATTTTAATTTTATTAATATATGTTTAATATTTAATTAATGGCTTTCATTAAAATATTCATATATTAATCCCTCCTTAGCAAATTATAAATATATATTTAAATCAACGATATTATCCCATGATAATTCAATCACATAACCTTAATCCTCCATTATATATGCAAAAATATATATTTTGATTTCCAATAATTAGAATTAATGACTTTTCATAAATATTTCAACAATTAAACTTATCAATGATATCTTAATAACCTATATATATTCAAATCATCAAGTCGTAATTATCAAACCGACATGCATAAGAAACTCATATATTTGTAAACAATGTTAAGTCACTAGATCACTTAACCCTTTTTTTACTTCCGAAATATAAAACTACTCTTTACTCTTATAGATGAAATAAACGTAACAATTACCAATAACATGCAATAATTAAAAACACAAACACATGAACTGAGCAAGCATCAAGTGACTTCTCATAAAGGTCAACCAACTAAATATGAAGACCAAACAATTGACAGAATGACTAATTGACGACACTCACCCAAGTGTAACTGAATAAAAATAGGGTCAACTACTATCTCCTTCACATCCATCAGAAAATATAAGGCATGCTTAGACCTGTGTAGCCAAGTGGAGATGATACCCCATACCTACCCGTTACTTGTACCTACAATATCTTGCATCACCGAACCACACATGCATATATACAATATAGAAAATACAACATACACACCGATGAAGGAGAATCATGACATTCCCTGTCTCATCGAAATGAGTGAAGGAAAATCATCCCCTTGCATCCAATACACTTGCAGATACACAACATACAGTGCATAAATAAAGTAAAGTGTTAGTACATAGCAATAAACCATACAATGCCATAAATCACAAGTACAAAAATACTGCAAATAAATCATGTATCTCATATTTAGATAAAACATGGAATAATGTCATATAAGTCTGAATAACAAATCATGGTAATGTATCCAATGAAAAAGACCAATAGTAAAATATGAGTTCAAATGAGTAGGGATACTACATTCTCCCCCCCAAGACTAGGCTTACTCCTGGAAGCCTAAAATAAATAAGAATACAACTCTCTCATCTTCGCTGCATCCTCCCAAGTCGCTGAGGTGTCATCATTTGGGTCCCATAGGACCCTTACCTGGTCGATGGTGCGACCCCTGAGGATCAACTTGGCAGTCATCCACTTCTGAAAATACTCTATGGGATCTCCCTGCATCTCCCACTGTAGGCTCTAATGTTGCTGGCCTCTGACTTCCTATATCGTGGAAATGTTGAGGGCACTGCGCGACTTTATGACTAGACTACCCACAAGAGAAGCAAGCTGCTCTACTTGGTCCTCTATTACCTGCTGGTCCACTAAACTGCTGGAAAATTCCTTGGCTAGTAGTGTGAAATTCACTCTGTGGGGATTGCCTTATAGGGCCCTGAAATTGTTTCAGTTTCGATAGTTGCTGCTGTTGTCCACCCTTAGCGGGTGCCTGAGGAGTCCTAAACAGTGCAGCTGACTGGGACTAATTCCCCCGAGCTCTATTCCCACTGGAAGGTGCACTCCTTATCTCTACACCTGGCTGACCACCAAGTGCACGGCTAAGGTTCAACTCAACTAATCTGGCTTTCACCACAGCTATCTCCACTGAAATTGGCTCAAACACCCTAACACCTCCACTAATGCAGTCATTCAAGCCCCTCAGGAAGTGTTGTACAAGCATAGCCTCATCATTACCAATCCTAGCATACTGCTTGAGCTCATAGAACCTGTGCTCATACTGGTCTACTGTCATACCATACTGACGCAGAGCATGGAACTTGTCTACTCGAGTTTGTCTCCACTGGGGTGAGAGAAACCGTGCCCTGAATCTCTCTAGAAACAACTCCCATGTCATAGTGTTAATGTACACACCAATCATTTCCTCCTCCAGTCTCCACTAGATCGAAGCGAAGTTTTTGAGAAGCATAATAGCACATCTCGCCTTGGTGTTGCTACTATATAGGAACATAGCAAAACACCTATCCAGACTGATAAGCCAAGTCTCTACCTCGAGACCGATACCCATACCATTAAAGAAAGGAGGGTTGGACCACATCAAGTCATTTATGTGACCCAAAGAAACTAGATCTTCATTGACTATAATCCCTCTCCTTATGGGTGATCTTTCCCTCTCTCTCTCCTCTAGAACTGGTTGAACAACCTTAGGCCTGGGGCCTAACCTAGCAAGAACCTCCTGAAACATTTCTCTCAGCTCATCCCTTTCGGAAACATGTTCTTCTGCATGCAGTAAGTCCTAATGAACAAATTGTTCCGGCTCAACACTCACATGAGTAGGTGGTGGTGATGGACTGTGACGATCAGAACCAAGACTCCATCCTCCACCTCTACCTCTATTGCAACCACCCATATGACCACCTCCCCTAGCTCACCTAGCCATGACCTAGCACTACAAAAGAGAAAATGGTTCAGATCTATGGCAAGGATAAACAAGGCAAAACACAAATGTTAAGACCTAAATAAAATGTCAAGTTGAATAGGCACACTACAAACCCAGAGTACCCAGTGTTGAAACATTGGCTCTGATACCAAATGTAATGCCCCACCAAAAACCCTAAAGGAAAAACATCACAATCTATGCAACAAAGGGTGAAATATTTTTTTTTTAAAGATCAATTGCTTGAATTAAACCATTGCACATCTAATAACATAGTAGAAGTCTAACTCCTAAATTTCCTAAGGGTCACCAATGAAGATTACTTCATAATTATATTAACACAACGAAAAAACCTATTGTTTAGCCTTATAAGATAATTAAATGTTTACCATAAAATATCCACAATGAAAGAATTCAAAGTAATCATTTAATATATACAAAAGAATTAAGTAACTGAAATAGCATGCATTCCAATGTTTCTCTGTTTACAATATTCGATAATACATATTTTCAAAAATTACATCATAAATTAAAATGTTACAAAATGAAGGTTACATAAAGTTTTGATTCAAGACCTCAAGTTTTCAACTGAACAATGGTTAAAAACAAGAGCTGGTACATGAACCGCAAACCAAGAACATCAACAAAGTCCTTCCTCGCCTGAAGATACATTCCAGTACATCCGATGGGAATTGACACTACCACCCGACCATGTGATTCCGAAGAGAAACCACCCCACCGTGCTGGAGATAGTAGATAACCCTCAAGCAAGTAAAATAAGATAAGAACGGAAGGACTACAAGACTCCACACACATCCATGTGACTCAACTCACAAAACACTAGTGACTCTAAGGAGAAAGTGTCATTGCATGTCTTATGGTGGATACCATGGTATAACCTCCGTAGGTCCTAGCCCCCATCCAGGGTTATCCTGGTAACCGCTCCTGAACTTCTAGTTCCAACTAAGTCTCATGCGGACCCTACCAATCCTTTCATTAAGACAAGGTGGTAAGTTTGCCATTCTAGGCCTTCTCGCTACGTTATGAGCCCTATACTAGCACTCACCTATATCCGAGGCACATTATTTTATTTAACATTTATTCTACCCTCCCTTAATCATTTATTAGGTTATCACTTTCTTAACCAACTTCTGACGAGTTATCCTATCACCACTTCGGGCATGGCCCCCACTCGAAAGCCACTCTCTCTCATAGGACACTATAGGATAGTTCTCTCTATCTGAACTCTGTGGTGACACAGACAACCATACCTAATCCTGACATACCATAGGTGAAAGATACATAATTACTAACCTAAGGTTGACCATTTGGACCAAACTCACAATGGCTCACTTCCTTAAGGTTATACATCTATTCCTGACCAAGAACATAGTAACACAGGACATAATGACCACATAACTCAATGTACGATAAAATTTAGACTTGACTGCAACCCCCAATTAAACAAGGCAATCTTACGTAAAAACATCCAAACACATAAATAACTTACAGTAAGAATATACGTTGCCATTTGATAGACAAAAGAGATAATTTAACCCAAGACACTAAGGATAGTTTAGATGGCATAAACTCATAATTTAATACCTTACAACATGATTAAGAGATCAATTACTCTTGTTAACTATTATAGGGAAGCAACATTTATATTATGGCAACCTTGATAATTTCCAAATTCCACTTATACCATAATCTAGCATAAAAGTAGATATATTTATTTCTTCATAAAAGTCTTACAAGAAGACATAGTACATTTCTCAACTTATAATAGATAGAAAGATGTTTTTATTTCTTGACACTAGAAGGGATACAACACGTTACATCACTCTTCTGGAGAAGATAGAGAAGTGCACTCGTTAGACTCTATAGGATCTAAAGGAGTATAACCTTAAGAATTGCTTCCACTTAGGGAAAAATACCCCACGGATTCATTATCACTTAAGGGGGTATACCCCTCCGACGAGTCAGAACTTATAACTATCGGCCTTACTAGCGAGCACTATAGCTCAGGCTCTTTTCCTTTTTCAATAGTAATTTCTTTTGTTGGACACTAATTAGGATCTTTTCCTATCACTTTGCTCTCTTCAGGAGCTGGGTTCACTTCAGTAGGGATGTCATCCAAGACAGGCTTGACAGGTGTCCAAGAATCTTTCTTGACTTTCAAACAATAGGCATATCCAGCTACAGATTTCCAAGCCGTCTGTTTGACACGCACCATCTTTGTAACATTTCAACATTAAGACATTACTTCCCAAACTCTCCTAGAGAAACATCTAATAAATCTTAATAACTAGGTTTTGAATGCAAGCATAAATTTCTTTTATATAATAACAAGTGTGCAATATGTTCTTTAACAAAATTCGACTACTATAGCTATAACATAATTTCACTTAATATTCTATGATTTTTTTATAAACTAACCCAAACAATAAATGATACTTTACCAAAACTATACATAAGCAATATCATAATTTTTACCTATAACTAAGACTTTGTAAATAATAATGATCCAAAACCTAAAGAAATTCCTGACCTTTTGCAAGGTTAACCCATATGCAAGACCTCAACACCCTTCTGTCGAATGATAGCGCGCCTTTCTTACGAACCTTATCTTCAATATACTCCAAAACTCTATCACAAAAACCAACTCTCTTTGATACTTCCTAAAATATTCTCTCTATCTCTCTATTCTACTCTATCTTTCTCCTCTATTCTAATTCTTTCCTCTTGAGTCCACCGTCCTTCCTTCGATGCAAAATGAATTCCCTTCTCATCTTCCTTACTCCCCACCTATATTTATACTAAAATTACCCATGACTTCTCCTAAGTCTGAGGCTCCATTATGGTGTTTGATGAGGAGTCTTTAATGGATTACTTTGAGTTTCATCTTCACTTAAACTCAACTATTTGATTATTCTAGCTGTTTATCGATCCTTAACCTTACACGTCTACATGTCACTACAATTCGTAGAGCATGGTTTGACTATGCAACTCTCCCTATCGATGATTTTCCTATTACCATGGAAAACTACTCTATTATCTGATCCATAATTGGTAGTGCAAGTATGGATCACGTGGGTCATGTTTTGGAAGGAGTAGTTGCTGTCAGTTTAATCCTCGCAAAGATTTCAGTCTGCCTCCATGATTAATGGAGAAATCTGCAACTTCCCTTTAAACATGGCACCACGTGCCAATCGACTCCTCTCAACTAAGTTCTCTTACGAATCTTCACAGCTATCGAATCCTTAACAAAGAGTTTTAGATTCACCATGGCCATTTGGAAAACAATTATCATGCAAAGTTGCAATAAACATTTGGTTTAATAGCAAGCGAGAGGGAGGGGGTGTCGTTATATGTTACACGTGGAGTAGTTTAGTAATATGAAGGAGAATCACAATGTTCCCTGTCTCACCAAAATGAGTGAAGGAAAATCATCCCCTTGCATCCAATACACTCGCAGATACACAACATACAATGCATAAATAAAGTAAAGTGTTAGTACATAGCAATAAACCATACAATGCCATAAATCACAAGTACAGAAATACTGCAAATAAATCATGCATCTCATATTCAGATAAAACATGGAATAATGTCATATAAGTCTGAATAACAAATCATGGTAATGTATCCACTAAAAAAGACCAATAGTAAAATATGAGTTCAAATGAGTAGGGGTACTACATCGACAACACCATCATTTACTGTGTTCTTGTTCTTATTCCGAAATCATGGCTTGTCTTTTCCTTTAAAGTCCTCTTTGTTTTCTTTGAATATGTTAATGACTCCTTTCTCAATTAAGACCTTCTCTATTGCTAATCCTTTTTCAATGATGCCCTTGAAAGTGGACAAACAATATTTCCTCAAGTCATAACCAATTTCTCTGTTGATGTTATGGGTGAACATCTCTACCATTTGTTTTTTGTAGAATTTCACAAGAGCATCCACTGGCTAAATTCCTCCATCTTTGTAAGAATGATCAAAATGACTCCCCATCATTTTTCTTGGTGTTGCAAAAAGTGGTGACTGATATATCTATCTCTATGTTATATGGGAATTGTTGGATAAAAGCTTCTACTAGATCACCCCATGACTTAATTCCAAGTGGAAGTTGAGATAACCATTCCATAGCTTGTTCACCTAATCTTTCTGGGAACAATCTCATCAAGTATGTTTCTGTTGGAATTTTTGATGTTTTTATGATTGTCATTGATGGACACACACTTGCTTTGTGTACACTTTCTTGATGTATGAGTCATGCTCAACCGGTAATTGTTCCAATCGGTATTATGTATTATAGTCTTTAGACTATTAGTGTTTTGGAGAAGATGATTACCGGTCCTAGATTGACTGAAGACCCAAGTGGTATGAAGACCCAAGCGGTATAAAGACCCAAGTGGTAGGATGACCCCAAGCGGTTCAAGGATCTCAAGCGGTATGAAGTAACAAAGCGGTAGTTATTACTTTGATTTACCAGTCTTCATTTTGACAACTGGTAATTGATAAATTGTATGAACCGGTATTACTTAGTGATGAGTTACCAACCAGTATTACTCAGTGATGAGTTACCAACTGATATTACTCTGTGATGAGTTATTTTCCACGGACACTTTGGTGGTGATTTTGTGTCATGTTACCATATGTGTCAAGATGCACTGAACCTAGGAACTTGTAGTCAAATCCTATTGGACCGACATGAAATACGATTCCTTTATAAGGACATCATATGTAGGGTTTGCGTGTGGAATATATGAGTAGTTATTGATGGTTTTTGTATGTGTGATCATAGAAGAAAAAGGTATGTATGAAGAGTTAGAGTGTGAAGATATTGAAGACTAAAGTAATGCTGAAATGCATTAACAGTGAGTTGTCAAGGATCTAACCAAGCATTCTGTGCTAGTAACTAGATCACTCTACTTGTTGATTACTCATATCTTTGACAAGTCTGAAACCCTTAACCGGGTAGGCTTAGCAAATTCTTTGTAAATCCTCTAACAAGGTGGTTCACAACTGTGAATCTGAAATCCTCTCACAAGGTAGTCTTTAACAGGACTTATCTCCTAACAGAGATCTAGATTCCTAACAGGATCTGTTTTGGTGAAGAACATTGTATGACCTTAACCGATCTAGTTTCTATTCTACAGATAGTTACTTGTGAGTTTTTTCTCACCGTTGTTTTTCCCATTTGGGTTTCCATGTCAAAACATCTTGTGTTATGGTGATTGTTCTCTTGTGGGTAAATGCTTTTCTTGCTATTTGGTTTGCATTTATCTTAACCAGTTTGTTAGTAAATCTGTTATACTGGTCAACTGCTAAATTGTTTAAGAGTTTGAGTTCAGTGTTTTTTGGTATACTAATTCATCCCCCCCTCTTAGTATTCATTAGTTTCTTATGTTGCTACCTCAATGCAAGCTATGAAAAATTGTCTTATATGTGCCTTAGGGTCTACCTTGCCTCTGTACTTATCCAACTTAGGTGTTATGAAATGTGTACGAAAGGGAGGCATTGGAATGATTTTGTCAAATGGATAGGGACATATGTCTGTCATTATGTAAGTTGGCTTTGTTGTATTAATGTCCTCCATTTTCTTTTGTAAGTCCTTTACTTGTTGTTCCAAATTGTTCTTAGGTGGAGACTGACTTCTTGGACCATACCCCATGCCTGAGCTACCAGGTGGAGGAGGAGGATACTGCATATATGGATGGTATTGAACATAAAATTATTAATATGGAGGAGGTTTATAATGATACTACATATAGGAACCACATGATATAGAGTCATAATGAGGAATAGAATATCTTCTTTCTCTATGTATATCATATTCTACAGGCATGTCATGAGTTTGTTCTTGTGTAGTGCCCCCAAATTTGACCAGGGTTTTTATTGTGTGCAAATTTTGAGCATGCCTCTAAATATCCAATTGTTTTGGAAGTTGGTCCTTAGCATTGGTATGCAATTGAGTGAATTTATCTCCATAAGATTTCCATAATGGTCTGTAAAGATGGAGTTGTTCATGAGATGCTCTTTGATAAGTATCATAAGCTTGACCATGTGTATTTAGGACCTCATATTTTTAGAACAAAGATGATGGTGACTCAGGCATGAAACGTGGTCCTCTAGTACCTCCACTATCAGGTCTCCTTTGATCCATGTTGAGTTGATTTTCTTGCATAGGTCGATTTTCCACTATTTGGGACAAGTCAAAATCATGAGGTATTTTAGCTCTACTTTGTGTCATCACTTGTAGAAAATATTGTATATCTTTTCTCATGATTTCCTTAACCAATCTATTAAAATGGGGATCCATAATAGAGTCATGCTTCTGCTGAAAATACTAAAATATTATCCACATTGTCATTGTGTGTATCATTTTTATTTGTATTATCCATGTTCTCAACATTTTGAATGTTTCTATAGATGTCCATGTTAGGTAATGTGGTATGATCAGAATTAAAAAAGATATCATTGTCATACTCATAACCACTCATGTTTGTAGACTCTTGAGCCTCTGTAGCTTATGTCTTAGATTTTTGGGAATGGGTTTCAACCATAAGCTATGTCTTGACTAAGATATGTGAGACTAGATGAAAATGGAAAGAGTATGGAAGACCTAGAATTGGATGGAATGTAAATGAATATGAGGTTTACTTGCAATGTCTAAAGTGTAAGACCAAGTATGTATGTAGTAGAGTAGGTGTGACTTCCAAAGAGATGATAGATCTCTTGATGAGGTAAGTTGACCTTGACTCTAAGTAGGACCAAATGAGACCGAAAGGTGATAGACCTTGATGAGAGACCACTAAGCAAAATGTTGTTGTATGTATTGTGTTGACAAAGTAAGATGAGGAGAAGTAAGTGACCTTTTGACTCAAGTTTATACAAATGTGAATGTAATCCAAGTTGTAAAGAAATGATAAAATTTCTAAGACCCAAAAATAGGCTGAATTCTAGATGAAAACCTAGAGAAATAACCTAGAAAGTTGATTGCTCTTGTTTGTTGGACTGTGAGTTTTTTTTTCCAATACTAAACACAGACGTGCCTATATACTTCACAAACATGGTTACCCAACACAAACGTGATTAGACACTACACATACACATTTATGAGAATTTTGTTATTTCAATTTTTCTTATGATAAAACAAACATATTTTTGTCCTACACAAATGTGTTTCTGCTAGACACAGACACGTTTCCAAAATCTGAGTGCAATTTTTTTAATTTGTGAAGTTGTTGTTGTGACCAAATCTGAATTTTTTTTTACCATTTTTTGTGACAAGAGGACACAATTTTGACGAGGACTCAATGTTTGCAAGTGTTTAGACTCAAAATTACTCAAAAGAAATTGTGTTGTTTGATGTAAAAATATTTTGCATACAATTTAAGACACAAAAGACACAATATTTTGATGTTTGATCTTGAATGTTTGAATGATTAAAAGAAGACAAGCATAATTCTTATTATTGGCTGGGACAATAGTTGTTGATCCCACATCGAGTTTCCCTTGAGGTTGCACTATTCAAAGTGGATACTTAGATGCTTGAGCCCACTGTCTCCACCCTTGGCACTCACTTCTCTGAGCAGGCAAGCATCAGTCCACATGAAAAATCCCCACTACAAACTTTGTATCTCTACTAAGAACTGTATGTGTGTGGGCCGCTCTAGAGGTCTAACCTCCTACCCTGACAACTAGAAGGATTTTGGTTTTCTAAAATAAAAAGGTGCTAGTAAGGGCATCTGCATGTGTGGCCATACATGCAGCACTTTCAGGTCTGTAAATACAGAAGGCTCCTAGCCAGTAGGGGTTAATCCTTACTATCAATCAAATAAATTTGATCAAATGGGTTTATGGGGAGACATAGTGTTGGTATGGACTAATCAACACATGTTACCCGTGACTTTCACCATGGATATAGTTATTTATAGTGGTTCAGAAGAGGTGAGTTTCCCTCACTACCACTTGGGTCATTCCCTCCTCAATAGTAGTCTTAATGACAACATGGGAAGGCAGGTGCTCTAGAGATTAAATACAAAGAGCCTATTTCTCAAGACACAAAAGACACTAGTTCAATTTTAGTGTACCAATTGAAGTGTTTGCTAATCTATGAAAATAAGACACACAATGAAAACCAAAAGAAAGCCCTTGCCAAGATCCTGCAACAAATATTTGTTAGTAGTTTGGGTTGTTTCAAATGATTACCCCTTCATGCAAGCAAACAAGTTAGGTTCATTTTAACAAAATCCCAAAACACTTTTTGAAATAGGGACCTTCGACAATGCATTTTTTGATAAATTCAAAGATCTATTTTTTCATGAGTTCTTTTGAATCCTAAAAACATAGCACCTACAAAATTTTAAGACATTTCCAAAAATGTAAGAAAATCCAAAAAATATTCTAATTTGCTCAGAAAAATTGAATTTTTATGAAAAATCATAAAAGTTCAGATCGTAGAAACATTAAGAAAGAAGAGAGCAGTTTTGAAGAACTTGGTAGCAAAGAGAATTTTATTTATGTATGAAAGCAATGTTTCAGGCTAGCAAAATCCAATGATAGAAAGATCCCTAAGGACTCGCAATGTGATTCTAAGGGATGTGTTGATAAAACAAGTGAATCACACCTGGACTTACAATGAAATGGTAACTAAGAGGGCCATAGCTAATGGTTAGAGTATCCAAATAGAATCATGGGATTTCCAAGATTCAATCTCTAGATTTAGAAGATTTTCAATTTTCAATGCAGCAACATGAGTGAAAGACACATTGCAGTCATCAACAAAGGATTGAGAGAACAAAAAAAATTAGAGAATGTCATAGCATTCATGGTAGTTGTGATTAAGGGGGACTTTTGGAGATTATGATCCCAACTACAATTAACTCTTCTTGCCACCATCTACATGCAAGCAGATCCTCCGTGCAAGAAGTGAAATAAAACTGAACTGCATAGTTGATAGTGTCGTTACAACTGAAATCTCCTCTCCTTTATCTGCATGCATGCAAAGATGTTAAGACAGCTAATTCATTATTTGATCTTCTACCACTATATAGGCTATTAATTTTAACAGTTTGTTTTGCATGTGATCTGCCACAATCGATGGTCTCAAGCCTTCTATAAATAGAGGCATTGTAATGTGTTTTATAATTAATAAAGATTTGGTTTTGTATGCTATAACATATGTTGAGAGACTCATTTTTTGTTATTTTTTATATTTTTATCTATTCAATTCTTTTGGATTGAATTTCTTGATAACTTCTAACCATCTTTTGATCTTCAAATCTTTCCTTTCGTTTTCATTCCTCCAATTGCTATAGTTTTCTTAATATTTTAATTTTCAAATCTTCAAAATACACATCTTGATCTTTCTCCAACTTCACATTCTATTTATGCCTTGCTTGACAATATTTTATTTTGACCCAAACATTCAACCCTTTGATGATTCTTCTCATTCACATATGAACTTTTATACTTGAATAAAGTTTTGATCATATCTATAACTATTTGCCAACTTGATCCATAACTCCATTCACAATCTATTTTCATACAACCTATCACATATTCACTATTTGATTCTCTATTCCAACACATCTTTTCACAATGACTTCTTAACCCACATAGGGTACAAGGATGTAAACCCAAATATATTTTTTTGTATGTGTAAAGTGAAAATTGTACCCTAGTGATTCCCCACCTAGGAAAGAGAAAGGAAATCACTAGGATGAATTTCACTTGGGAGATACTTTATATTTAAAAGAGGGGTTGAATTACCTAGATCCAAACCCTTGAGTGAATAAGGATCTCAATACTAATTGCAATTTACCCTCTTTTGTAAGTAGAAAATTTGACTTGTTGACTGTGTGGAAAATGAAGAAAAAATGGGTGAAATAAGGAGCTACCAATTCAGGATCATGCTATAACTTTGGATCTAGTGCATTTAGATTGATATAAACCTGCCCTACGAATTTGGAGAAAATTTGTTGAGACCGAGTTGAATTTGTTCCTGGTCCTCCAAAAACTCCATGAGTCGAAAAGGGTTTTTCCATCTTTGCAAATGAAGCATAAATCTACAACTATAGCCATGCACCTGCAACCTACACATAGAGAAGAAGGGAAGAAGGGTTATGGATAGGGGTTTTCCTTAGTCAAACCCCATTTGAGGAATCAACCTTCAAAGAAAGTAATTGCAAATGCTTAAATATAAATAATATAAATGTCTATCTTGTAGATCTGCAATTTTTTGATGATGGTTGCTTTGCTTCTTGAATGTGATAACAAGTGTTGCATGAAATGGTATGTAACATGACAAAACCCTAACACACACACATGCTTGCAAATGAATGTTGTAATGTTGCTCCAATGGATGAATGAAGAAGACACATGAAGAAGAAGACTTGATGGATGCTTGAATGCTTGAACACTTGAATGCTTGATGACGATAATGAAGACCTCTTTCTTGTTCACCTCTATCGTCCTTCTTTACTAAATGAGAGAATTAATCCCCCTTTTATAATTTCCTTCGAGTGTTAATTATCCTCTAATCAAAGGCTAACATAGAGGGAATTTAATTGTCGAAAGAAAATTTAGGTCCAAGGGTCGGATGGACCCATTTTGGGGCCACAAATAGAAGGGGGATAGGGGCACCATGCCCCTTTCCAACCCTATTTTGGGGCTTGGATAGGGTCCTGAGATGATACGAGGGTTAAAACAAAGGCAAATTTGAATAAATAAGGTAGAAAGGGGTCCCAATTCGGTAGGGAAATACTGTCACCAGGGTAAGGGCCCAAAATGCGGTCAAAATTACAAACATTGCAATTTTATGATGCTACATTTAGCCCCCACTTTAGAAGGATTATGGCTTACACCAATACTACCGGTAAAGTATAAGAAAGAGAGAGATGAAGATGAGAGATACAGAGAAATACCATAAGGACTATAAGAAATCACTAATTTTGAGGAACAAAGCCCCCAATCTTAGGACCTTAACTAACTCAAACATGTGCAAGGGCACACAAGGAAAAAAGAAAAAGACAAACAAAATAAGACAAAGTACAAAAAAAAACATGACAAAATGAAGCACGAGACCACAAATCAACTAGCTGAAGAGGTCTCGATACTCAAATATCTCAACAAGTAATTAAAATACAAAGACAAATGCCATCACATAAACACCAATAATCACATAAAAGAGAAAAGCTGACATCATCCATGAGCCATCAATAGTAAAAATATGAGTTCATGACAGCAATAAGAGAGAGAAGATGAATACATGCTTTGGTGATTCATGCAAAGAAAGGTGAACAAAAGGAACCATGGACATCTGGCCCCTAGAATTAAGTGATCCATGGAGAAAAAAGGACATGGAAAGCTAGCTCCTCGATTTTGTATAGGTGATCCATGTGTGTGCAAGTGAGGTTTGAAGCACCTCATAGGTTCTAAGAGGATGCCCTCTAGTTTCAAGAATGACCCACTATATAAGAGAAAAGTGGTGACATCTCATTCTGAGAATGACCCACTATATAAGAGAAAAGTGGCGACATCTCATTCTGAGAATGAACCACTGTATAAGAGAAAAGTAGTGACATCTTGTTCTGAGAATGACTCATTGTATAAGAAAAAAGTAGCGACATCTCATTCTGAGAATGAACTACTGTATAAAAGAAAAGTGGTGTCATCTCATTCTAAGAATGGCCCACTATATAAAAGAAAAGTGGTGACATCTCGTTCTGAGGATAACCCATTGTATAAGGGAAAAGTGGTGACATCTCACTCTAAGAATCTTTCCTCTAGTTCTGAGAATGACCCATTCTATAACGGTTACAATGCGTGAGAGAAATATAATACAAAAGGAGTAGCATGGGTGCCCCCCTCTTAAGATGTCAATGTAGTTTAATACTGATATCTTAAGGAAAGTAGAACAAGGATACCTTCCTTCAACACCAAGAAGATATCCATCATGCAACAATGTCATAAATCCAAGCAAGAGAGGGAATACTCTTCAAGAAAGGATAATATAGTTGAAAAAGAGATATATTTCTCTAAGTGTAAAGGAGATCCTTGGAGGACGAGAGATCTTTTCTGAAAAGGCATCTACCTCCAAGAGGAGTTGTCTTAGACAAATATAACATATTCTATAACTAAGTGCATAACAGAGCAAGAATTCAATCCTTCCTCCTATTGCTAGGTGAAAGGGATTCTTGATGAAGGATGACTCACTTTTATCCCCATGGGGATGGGTGAATTTATTATAGATGTACATTGCCAAGTGTGAAAGAGATTGTAGTCAAGGTCTTACACCTCTTGTATAAGAGAGAACCCTTGGGAAAACAACAACAACTTCACACAATGAATGACATCAAGTAATAAAAATCAAACCATCTGTCAAAATAGGAAAGAGTGGATCCTTAAAGAAAGAGAGAGGGAGAGAGATCATTGCCCCCCAAGTATAGTAAAATGAGAAGAATTAAACAACTTCTAGAGAGAGATTACTCATAAGAGATGTATTGTTTCAAGCAAGGAATGCATCCTAACCAAGGATTAGACATGCACGCAAATGAAGGATAACTCCATTAAAGAAAGGACATCAAGTTATGAATAACATAATAGAAGAGGTAATTTTAGAAGAGAGATAAAGAAGAAGAAGGTTCACAAAAGTTCTCTAAGGAGAGATTATTCATAATAGACGTACCGTTTCAAGCAAGAAAAAGAGCCTACTCACGAAACACATATGCACTCACATGAAGGAGAACTCTATGTAAGAAAGGACATAAAGTTTATGAATAATGTACTCCATAAAGAAAATAGTGAAACCTTAGAAAGAGGAAAAGGAATATTCTTGCCCCCCAAGCATAGAGGCAAGAATAAATAGACTATTAGTTTCTCACTAAGTATGATTGCACCTTAAATTCTACCACCATGACTGACAAGGAGCCCCCAGTAGGTAGGCTAACTATGTCAGTACATAGTGAGGAGAAACATAATAGGAACTTGAATGTTATTTTAAATGAACATATGATGAATATTCCATTCATTGTCAAATGTTACTTTTAACATGCTTGAATCAATGTAATGTTGTATTTTTGTTTTCAAATCTTGACACACATTAGTAGAATGGTCCTGGGTTTGATTATATTTAAAAAGAAGAAGAATTTTGAGAATGTTTTTTATGTTTTCTTCTTCATTTAGGACAAAGAGGAGATATTAAGTTGGAATTTAGAAGATTGGTCAATACATTTTCTTGTTGTAACTAAGAAGGCATCGATTTAGAAGACAATGGAGAAGAAAATGTTGACAAAGGAAAGTGTGATTTCTCATGACTGTGTCATTCACATTCAAGAATTTGTCCATTTCATCCATTTGTATGTTCAAAAGAGGGTTCACTATGAGGGGGAATTCGATTGAAATTTAAAGAGGACCAATTAATTTCAAGATTTGCGTTTAGAGAAAAATTTGGAATATGAAATTCAGGCATCTTAGACTTTCTAGAAAATGTAGGAGTGAAATCTAAGGATCCTTAATCACCCTCTTAGAGTTATTCTTTAGGAACTTATTTTGTAGGAGATGGTTTATTTGAGTTAATTGAAGAGAGGATTGTTGGAACTAAGAAAGCATATGATGCATCACTTATGTTCTCATCAACTACCTCATTAGTATATGTGTAAGGCACAACATGATAACCAAGAAGAATTTTTGGTTTCCTAAGAACATTAATGGAATTCATTTGATTTTTGTTAGGCTCTTGATTATTGGGAGAGAGAGCATTATGATGAGAAATAATATCATCCTCTTGTTCTAAGGTATCTTTATGTTCATATTACTCATTAGGAAAAGGACTAATGTATGTAATTAATGTTTCTTCTTTAGAGGAAAGATCATGAAAAGAAGGTATGGTAGCACTAGGATAAGTATCCATAATATCATCCTCTTGTATCAAATAATCCTTATGAGGGAGGTACTTTTTATGAAAAGAGGGAATACAATTCTCCAAAGATTCACCTTTAGGAGGGAGATATTTTAAAGAAGTGTCCATATTCCCTTTCTGCACCAATGTTCCCTCATTAATGAGATAAATTTTGGGAGAGGGTAAATCATAGGTATGCACAAAAGGGAGAACTAAATTATCATCATATGTATGAAAGGGAACATCATGAACATCTTTAATGTAACTTGAAATTGAGCTGGCAAAATAAGATAAGAACTCCATATTCACTTATGATCAAGAAAGAAACTCATATGTCATTTAACCATAATAATATTCACCCCATACATGCTTATAAAATTGAATAAAGGAGGGAAAAAGGATTTTGAATTGCAAATTTGAAATTTGAATTTTGAAATTATGAATTTTGAATTTGAAATTTGAAACTTGCAAAATAATTGAATAATTCAAAATGATAGGAAAAATGATTATTCAATTAAATGAACAACTTGAATGAAAGAATAATAATGCAACCTCATAGGAAATTGAAATTGAAATTAGGATTATGTAAAAAAATAATCTCTTAATTTAAAATTATCCAAAAGAGATTTAATTTTTAAGATTAGGGCCTATGGGATACCACTTAATTTCAAATTTAAAATGGAGACAATTAGGGAAAATTATAATTAACCACTTAATTTTAAATGTTTCCTTGAAAGTTAAAATATTGAAATTGATAAATACAATCATAATAGTCATAACTAGGAAAAAAGCTAGCGACCAGGTTGAAAGTGCACCTGGTCCTCCCAATTTTTTCGGAAATTTTCAGGGATCAAAATTTGACAAAATCAACCAACTATTAGGATTTAAGCAAATAAATATAGTCATAACACTCCCACAATTTTGAGAAAAAAGATAGGGATTAGGTTGAAACTGCAACCGTATTGGCATATTGTTGGCATAACTGATGAAAACAATGATGGTAAGATTATTGGTGATGCTCTACAAAAAGGATTAGAATATTAATGAAAACACAACAACACAACAAACAAGTTCAAACATTAGTGTTAGTAACAAAAGATTATCCTAAGCATGCATATCAAGAGAGCTATTAAACATGAAATGGAAAGCATGCAAATATAAGAGATAAACTACACTCCTCCAAATGCTAACCAAGATGTTCATAGTTGCTCCTCACATGTTCATCTCCTCTCCAATTTCCACATGAGTGTAGCTCTCAAATTTTCTCTACTATGGAAGTCTTATGGAGATTCAAGATTGAAGATGATTATGAAAATATGCAAATTCAAGCTAGTTGGAAATGAGAGAAAATGAGCTAATTAGCTATTATCAATTTTAACCAAAAGACAATGTTGATTATGATTTTACTCTAAATGCTCTCTCAAATTCACTATAACTTAGATGTATACAAGATTTCTGGATTATGTCTAGATTATCTTAGATTCTTTAGGATTTTAAAAATGAGGAATGTGAGCTCTATTTATAGGAAAAATATAAAAATCGATGGTTGAGATTGAGTAATCTCAACAAGGGCTAGGATTGATGGGTTTATGATCCATGTGAGGGTTTTCAATCCAATCCCAAGATGACAAATGTCATCATGAGATGGGTTGAGAGGAGAGGGAAGAAGCATTAAATGCTTGACATGAGTTGAAGGTTAATTTCGGAGGTAAGGTTAATGTTGATTTGAATAAATAATGTCATTGTCTAACAAATAATGCCTTTATCCAATGGATAAACTCTTGTGCAAGAGTTAGTGAGAATAATCATGGTCAAAGCAATAAATGCTTGAAGAGACCCATGAGTCAAATGGAGGTTGAGTTAGAGGGAAAGTCTCTAACCATGTGGGTGAGTTGAGTTAACCATAAATGGTTATGTAAGAGCCATAAATGGCCATGTAAGAGCCATTAGTGGTTTGGAAGACTTTAGGGGTTAGCTTTTTGAACACAAAGTATTAAATGCTTTTCAGAGACTTTTTTGATTTGAGAAGTGACTTAAAGTTTCTTAGGAATGTGACAATATTTAGGAGATGAATTAGGATAATTAGGAGTGGTGAGAAGAGTTTAAAAAGTGGTTAGAAGAGTCTAGAAGCGGATTTAGGATTGCAAGTGGGTTTGGTGGGTGAGGGAAAATAGGATTTTATTTAAAATAAAATTAATTTATTTCAATTGTGGTAAGTGAGGGGTCATTTACTGATTTAAATAAATGTTTTAATTGTTTATTTAAAAGAGGAAAGGGGGTTAAAATTAAATAAATATGGTTTATTCATTTAATTGATTATAGAGTGTGGCTTAATGAATTAATTTAAATAAATTGAATAATTTATTTAATTACTAGAAGAAGGGTCTGAGGATGAGTTAATTAAATATTAATTTAATTAGCTAATTATTGATGGTTAAATAATCAAATAAAAAGTAAATATTCATTTAATTAAGTGGAAAAATTTATGTGACTACATTTTCCCCTCTTTGAGATAGTGCGGTTTATCGTGTCATTTCAAACAAAGAAAAATAGGGATGAAAAAATATGCCCCATAAATGTTAATTTAATCGGTGGTATGCCCCCTCGAGAGATGGGCTGATTTTTTTTGAAAAATTAGGCGATCTCTCGAAAAAGAACGAGAAGTGGAGGGGAGGTAGAATAGAAGAAATTAGCAATAATGGTGAAAGAATGGGAGAAGAGGGAGTGAAATGGAGAAACCACAAGCTAGTGAGTACCCTTAGGTCAGGCAAGAGATATAGTGCAGATGTAGTGTGTGCTTTCGATTGATACTGTATAATTGATCAAAATTGGTTGGACAATCTGGTGCAATTGGTTTAATTGCCTTGGTCGAGTCAAAGCACCACAGTTGATGTCAGTTGTTCGCTTGGACAGGAGAAAGTCTGAGTAAGTGAATCAAAGTGACCTGTTGTGACTTAGACAATTGATGTAATTTTCCTATGAAGTCAAGGTATATGAAGTAAAATACTCGTTGACATTTAGACAATTGATGTAATTGTCTATTTTAATTGTGTTTGATTGGTTGATCAATTGATAGTGTTTGCATTGTAGGTCGGATGTGGTGAATCATAGTAGTCCCATTAAGACTAGCTCATTGTGATAAATTCTTGTTCAAGTCTAGGTTTTCCATGATCGATTACCTATTGAGACCCAAAGATACTTGATCAAAGTATTTGTTGTTAGTCTAAGTGTGTGTGATTCGATGTGTTTGTGTAGACAAAGTAAGTTGCTTGATTGGGTTGACTTAGGATGGGAAATGCAACCCCTCCTGTTCAAGATGTACGGTGATGAACATGGCTTGATTGGGGTGATGGGAACTAATGAAGGGATTATAATGATGTTGATTATCAAGATAGGGAGGGTGAGGGGTGGATTCAATGTTAGATAGAAGGTATGGAGGACCTAGGATCCATTCCTATGTAAGAGGAGGAAAATAGAGTATGCATTGTCATTACTAGGTATGAATGATATTAAGCTATATTAATTTATGGATGGATGGAATGAAATGAAATGCAATATATATAGATGAGATTAAATGACATTCCATAGAGTATTCATAGTGCTTTATTTTCATCACTGAGCATGGTAGTATCATTCTTTTTCATGGTAGTAGGAACCAAGTTTGGAGCATTTCACCTGTAAGCAAGCATTTGAAGACAAATAAAAGAATGTGAACCTCCATTTTGGTTCATGTACAAATGGTTGAGGTATACGCTATAGTCAGTAATCCATAGTGATTCATGACTAGTTTTTGCATATGATCACGTAGCTTAGTGAACTTCCCACGTAGACACCATTAGTACATGGCCCAGAACTTCATTAGAATAATTTGAAGATAAAAAATGAAATGATACTTAGGAACCATCCTGGCTACTCTAATCACTTATGGATATCCTAGAGTAGCGTAAGAATTTGATATAAATGAATAAATAACTAACAAACTGACTAGGTACTTGATAGCTTAAACACAATTTTCTTGTCAAAGAGAATGTTATCATGTCTTTGTTTTAGAAGGAAGGATGCATCCTTGTTAAGAAAGTTGTGTGTATCTATGTTGATTGATTGATTGATTTGATAAGTGATCACTGTTTGAGTAGCTCAAAATATTTGTTGGTGTTTGTTGCAATGTGTATGTTCAAAGGATATTATGCATTACAAGGTTTTGATTTGTGATGTTTTATGATGTTTTTGGATTTTGTGAGTGTTTTTGAATGTTTTTGGTATTATTTGTTTTTACAAATGTTTTTGGTATTATTTCTAGATAGTTTTGAATGAAGAACTCAATGAATCACAAGTAATGTAGAATCCACTTCCATCAATAGGTTAAGATTATTGCCCCCAGTTTAGACATCACTATGAAAAGAAGGATGCAGGATGCATCAAGCACTAACCCTAGTTGTAGATCAATAACAAGCCATGGTTTGAATGATGGATGAATGGATGTGATCGCAACAAGTATGAAAGACAATGGAGCCATAGACCTTACAAGTGGTGCCTGTTTTCCAGGTTACAGAATAGAGATCAGCAAAGGAGCATGGAGGCTCATTTACAAATAGGAGCATGCAAGCTCATTTTACAGAATAGGAGCATGCAAACTTATTTACAAAATAAGTTCCTGGGATATCTTGAAGGCCCTGCAACAAAGAACTCCTGCAACCAAAAAGCAACTACAACCAAAATATATATATATATAACATCGCACTTACCCAAGGTGCCACTAGATTGGTTGTTCACCATTTGGATGCATGATTTTTCTCTTTATAATTTTGATTTTTTTTTTTTTGGTATTTTCTTTAGGACATTTTTTTGAATGCTTTGGGTGTTTTCTAGTATCTGATGGAGCCTGATGCTTTGTATAGCTTATGTATAAAATAGTTTGAGGTGCATGCTATTGATCGGATCTACTAGTGGTTCCCCTTCTGAAGTAGCCAACTGATATGCCCCAGACCCAAATACAACAGTGATAACATATGGGCCTAGCTAGTTAGATTCAAACTTTCCCTGATGTTTTCTATTTGGTTGGTTGCGAGGATTCTCCCTGAGAAAAAGATCACATACCTCAAAATGTACGAGGTTTAACCTGATGATTATAGCTTCATCTTATGCGTTGCTAATAGGCCTTGAGGTGGTTATATGCAGCTTTTCGCCTTTCATCAAGTAGTTCCAAGTCTTCAAGATAAGAGACTCAATATACTTCATCATCTATTAGATTATGTAGGGAAACCCATAGAGATGGTATTTCAACCACAATAGGAAGAATGGCCTCTACTTCGTAGACCAATGAGTAGGGAGTTATGCCTGTAGGGGTTGGAATGCTAGTTTGATATGCCCATAATGTTGGATTTGATTGAACATGCCAATCATAGCTAGCATCATTGACTATATGCTTGAGGATTCTCAATATGTTTTTGTTTGAGGCTTCGGCCTTACCATTTCCTTGTGGGTAATAGAGAGTGGAAAAGCAGTGTGGGATGTGAAACTTCTCACAGAGTTCACGGACATCCTGATTTTTGAAAGGAAGCCCATTATCTGTTATGATGGACATGGTACACCATACTGAAAGATGATGTAATTAAGGATGAATAAGGAAATCTTCTTGTCGGTGACCTGGGTAAGTGGAACAACTTCGATCCACTTTGTGAAGTATTCGGTGGTGGTAATGATAAATTTATGGCAGTTAGATAAAGATGGATGAATTTAACCCACAAGGTCAAGTCCCCATTGATAAAAGGGCCATGGTGTTGTGATTGGTTGCAATTCCTGTGCTGGTGCATGTATCAGGTCTCCATGAACTTGGCACTTCTTGCATTTTCTTACAAAATAGTAGGAGTCTTTTTCCACGGATGGCCAATAGTATCCAATGTGCATGATATTATTTTCTAAGAAAGGACCACTTGAGTGAGCCCCAAATATGCTTCCATGTACCTCTTCCAAGGCCTTTTTTATCTCATCTTGTTACAGATATTGAAGGAGAGTACCATAAGGACTTTGTCGGTATAGGGTTTCGACAATGATGGTGTATCAAGTGGTTTGGTGAATAAAGGTTATGTGTTGGTTATTGGATTCATTAGGAGGGAGTGTGTGATCATGGAGGTAGGTATAGAACTCATTGTACCATGGGGATTCAGAATCGACAAGGAGACATATCATTTTAGTTTTTGGGATATCATACGCGGGGATCCAAAGTTGTTCTACCAAGAATTCGTAGCGTGTTGAATTTTGTAGAAGATCCAAGAGAGATGCAATTATAGCCATTGCTTCGGCAACTTGATTATGATCTCTAAGTACTTGCTCAAAGGTGATAGTTGTAAGTGATTCTTTGAAACTATCCACCATCCTTTTATATGGCATGAAATTATCATCCTTAGTTTGATACTCATCAGTGAATTATCGGATGACTAGCTAAGAATATCCATATACTTGTATCTCTTTGAGATGCCATTGTATAACCAATCTGAGTCCTCTGATTAAGGCCTCATATTCTGCTATATTATTGGTGCATGGAAAATGAGTCTATATGACTTTGGGATGTTGTCACCTTGAGATGTAGTGAAAAGAATGCCTACCCTGAGCCATGTCTAGTATATGAGAAATCAAAGTAGAGCTTCCATGGTTGTGCAATTGCGATCATGAAGATCTCTTCATCTGAAAAATTTGAAACAAGAGGATGGTTACATGTGAGGGGTGCATTAGTCAATTGATCTGCAATAACTTGCCCCTTGATAGCCTTGTGTTCCATGAACTCAATATCAAATTCACTCAGGTTCATAACCCATTTGGCCAGGCAGCCTATCAATGCTTCCTTGCTGAGTAGGTACTTAAGTGGATCGATTTTAGTGATGAGTTGTAACTTGTGTGTCAACATGTAGTGCATCAGTTTGGTGGCTGCCAAGATAATTGATAGGCAAGCTCACTCAATAGGTGTGTAATTGAGTTTATAGCCTATCAATATGTGAGAGATATAGTATACATCACACTTTTTTCCTTTTGCATTATGTTGTTCCAATAGTACTCCTAATGTCGTAGTTGTAGCTGAAATATATAGCAATAGAGGTCTACTTGGATATGGTAGGATCAACAATGATGTATTCATCAAGTAATCTTTAATAATTTGGAATGCTTGTTGGAACTTTGTATCCCATTGAAAGTGGATATTCTTGTGTAATAGATGTGTGAAGGGATGACACTTATCAGCCAATTGTGCAATGAATCTCAGAATTTATTGTAGCCGCCCTTGTAGTGTCCTTAACTGACTGATGTTCTTGGGAGGTGATATGTCCATGATTTCTTTGACCTTTGCCAAATCTACTTCAATGCCCTTGCTTGAGACAATGCATCCTAGGAGCTTCCTGGAGGTCACTCTAAAGACACATTTCTTTGGATTGAGATGGACATGATATTTCTCTAATCTCTCAAAGATTTTACCTAGTATTTTTGGATGACCTTCTCTTGTTAATGATATAGCTAGTAAATCATCAACATAATCTTCCATTATAGTGTGCATTAGGTCATGAAAGATGGTATTTATAGCTCTTTGATAGGTTGCTCCTGCATTTTTCAGATCAAATGGCATCACATTCCAATAGTAGGTTCCCCATGGGCATGTGGAAGCAGTTTTATGTTGATCCTCTAGAGCAATCTTGATCTGGTAGTACCCTGAAAAGCCATTCATAAGAGAAATAATTGCATGACCTATTGTGAGATTGACAATCATGTCAATATTGGGTAGGGGGAGTTCATCCTTAGGGCATGCCTTGTTCAAATCTTTGAAGTCAGTACTGATACAGATGCCCCCTTTAGGCTTGCCGACAGGTACAATGTTGGAGATCTAATCAGCATCATAAATTGGTCGGATCAAACCAACATCTATGATATTTTTGAGTTCTTCTTTGAAAAGCACATCAATCTGTGGGTGCATCTTTCTAAGATTTTTTTATTGGTTTAGATCCTTCTGCCACGGTGAGATGATGCATGACCAAATTAGGATCTAGACCAAACATGTCTATGTAAGACCATGCGAAGTTGATTTGATGTTTCTGGAAGAATTCCACAAATTTTGGTTGTTCCTCTGGAGTTAGTGGAGATGCCAAATGTATTTGGTGAGGAGTCTCAGGGGTCCCCAAATTGAATTATTTTGTTTCCTTGATTAGGATTATCGATCTCTCTTGATTTGAACTAGAGGGGAGGATGTCAAACCTTTCATCCATAGGCACCTCATATAGGTTTTCACCTTAGATACACTTTTTAGTTTTTCTTTTTTGGGATCAACAAATGTCACTGTGTGGTTTTCACTTGAAGATTCATGTTTTATTGTGATAGTTTTGCACCTAAAAGGTTTGACATCTTCCCCAAAGTATGTTGTGCTATTAAGTTCGATGGCAAATCCAGATTTGTGATCCCCTCTTGGTATGTGATCTCGTATTTCTAAAAAGTCAATGAGCACCTCATCGTTTTGGAATTGATCAAGACAAGGGGGATTTGGCTGGTTTTAGTCAATGAGTTTGGGGTGGATAATGGGCATGAACTCATCAATTAAGTTAAGTTTAGAGGAGGCATCAGTGAGGGTTAAGATAGATGAGTGAAGTTCATTAATGGTACTCTCCTTGTCAGGTTCTGGTGTCGGATTTGATGTAGAACTGGTAGAAGGTTCTTCTTGCCCATGAGCCCAAAAGGTTTTAATCCATGCCTCCCCGTAAACTGGGATATCCTAATGAGGTGGGGGTGGCGAAGTGTCTTCGTCGTCTGAAGTAATTAGATTCACTGTATCAAATTGCCACTCATGTGAATCAGTCTCTGAATTAATCTCTAACATCCCATTACTGTACCAATCTAGGGTGTCTTTTGTATTGAAGAGTGTTTTTGTCACGGGTGTATGCACTTTTATAGGTAGGATTGTTGGTGCTCGCGGTAGGATTATAGGAGTTGTTGATGTTGTTGATGTTGCTGGTAAGATTATCGATGTTGTTGATGTTGTTGGTAGAATTATTGGTGTTTTTGAATCTCCTACTGGGAGTATCGATGTTGTTGGTGCTACTATTTTTTCTAATAGAATTATCAGTGTTATTGAGGTTGCCGATGGTACTAATGTTGCTGATGGAGTTATGGGGTTTGTTGTTGTTGTGGGTGCTACTGCTACTTCTATTGATGGTGTTATAAGTCTTGTTGGTACAGTGGGTGTGAGTGATGTTGTTGATTTGATGATCTGCTTTGTTGGTATAGTGGGTTTAGTTGGTACCACAGACATAATTAAGGAGGACTGCCTTAAAGTAACTATTTGATACATGGGTTTGTTGGGTTTCCTTTGAATCTGAGATTAGAAAGAGATTCCTTTTGAAAACCTAATCTAGTGTTATCTTTGGTTTTCAACTCAGGTTGCAAGGGCTCATGTTTTGTTTGTTTACAATGTCTGAAATCACTCTAACCATAATAGCCCATTCTTTATTTAATGGTGAGGCCTTTGCCATATTTATTAGTAGGAAGCTTAGCTTATGGTATTTTTGTGGTGATAGGGTCTTTGTAGATCCATTCTGCTAGGTCCTCATTTTTGGTTTCCTCTTCCTGAATTTTACCAAGGATGAATTGCATCAAAGTGTATGCTTTCTTAGCCAATGGTAGTTGAAGCAAGTTTTGAGGCTTGCCATGAGTTCTAGGTGAAGTGGGTAATTCCTCAACACAAAAGAGTTGTCTTAGATTGTATTCCCCAAGACCTTCCTCTTCCATTTTCATTTTCAGCTTCTCTTGCTTTGGTATAGGGGTGATTGAGCTAGAAAGAGAGGCTAGAATAACATATGATGTGGATGGGATAGCTTCTAGGTTATTAGGAATGGTAATTTTTGGATGATGATTAATATTATTATATATGCAAATGAATTTGCATTGCCAAGGATTGTGATTTATACACTATTATGCAGAAACTTGATACACTGATGATAGGTGGATGGGACGACTTGCATGGCGTGTATCCAGGGTCTTCCTAACAACAAATTATATAGCAGAGGAAGGTCCAAAACTTGACAGATGATGTGCTTCACCACTGGGCCCACTCCGATAGGTAACACAACAGCTTCTTTGGAATAATGCTCCGCATCATCATAGGCCTTAATGGTTATCTTTTTGTGGGGCTCTACTGATTAAACAAAGTTGCATTTCTCATTCTACAACAGAATTTGAGTATCTGGCTACATCCATGAACTGTACTCAAGCAATATGGATGAGACATGTATTGGAAGGATTCAAGGAAACTCTAACAGAACCAGTGATCATATATTATGATAATACAAGTACAATAAGTATTTCAAAGAACCAGGTATTGCATGCTAGAACAAAGCATATTGAACCGAAGTATCATTTTTCAGAGATAGAGAGAGAGAGTGCGGATAAAGATAGTCAGGATGGAGCATCTGTCAAGTAAGGAGCAGTTAGTAGACATATTCACTAATTAATTGCCTAAGGCTACTTTTGAATATCTTATAGGTAAGTTAGGGTTTATACCCCTATTGAAGGTCAACTAAGATGTTGTTGATGTATCAATATAGTGAACTAATTGAAAATATTTCACTGTGGATTGATGAGAAGTGGGATAATTTTAAGGGGGAGAAGCTGAGGTGAAGAAAGCAAGAGCAATAGAAGATGTATTTGACACTTTGTAGCTTCCGCATTGTTGTCAAAGAGGGAGAAGAAAAGTAAAGGGAGAAGAATAGTGATTGGGGGAGAAGTAAAGAAAATATTAGAGAAGATCAGTCATAAGAGTTATGTATAGTGAGCGTTCATTTTTGCATAAGTTTTTGGTATTGCTATCCTGGTGTTGCCATCAATACCAAAGGGGGAGATTATTGGCATATCGTTGACATAACAGATGAAGACAATGATGGTAATATTATTGGCATATAGAGATGATGATGAGATGCGAAGATGACCGATAAAGTTGGTAAAGTTGATGGAGATTATTGGCTAGACGATGATGATATAGTTGTTAGTTGTTTGATGACTTTATTTATGTTTTCATTCATGGAAACCATGTTTTTGGAGTTATCGAAGTCATCTCGACCTACCAGTAAATCCTATCAAGTAGAGGAATGAGTTAGATAGCAAAAATGCAAAGTTGATGTAAACCGGTAAGTAGGAACAATGTGATGATCAAGACACCGATATGGATGATTGGTGAAGAGTTAGATGTTGCAGTTTTAAAAGAGTATTGAGGATAGGAACATGCATCTTTGACCCACACCGCATTAGAAAATTAAGTATATTGAGTGAGTTATGATTATCTGCCATAAACTCTATCAAGAAGAATGTATACCGATAACAAATCTTTAACTGGTAATGATTTTTGGTTTGGCGGTGCATCTTATCATGTTCATAACTTAGTGATGATGTGTCAGTAACCATGTGTAATGATAAGATGGTGTTTGAGCATGTACAATAATCAAATTTCTTGGGAAACAATGAAGTTCTTAGATGAATGTGATAAGGGTGTTTTTACTTATCAAATCGATGTGTGGCTATGTGTGGTCATCATTCAACGGTGGAAATTATATTAAAATTTGTTGTAATGATCTATAATATATTTTTGCAGATTGTTTTCCCGCGCTTATTATAAATTCATTGTATTTTGAATGTAGTTAGGGTTATGTAACTGACCTAGTTGAAAAGTGTATTTAAGTTGAGTTGGAGAAGAGATTTTGTGTCGGTGTTTTGAGAAGAAAAGTGTGTCGAACCAAATTGAAGATTTTTCATGTGTGTAGCATAGATTAAGGTGAAAAGGATTTGTACTAGCAAGCAAGGAAGTGTTCTGGTCAGATCATTTGCCCTGTTATTCCCTAATAGTTAGAGCAGTATTGAAGTTCCTTAACCAGGCAAATCTTAACAAATCTTATTTTTAAATCCCTTGATCGAGTGGCTCGTTAACTTGAGTTTAAAATCCTCTATGAAGGTTACTCCTAATAGGGCAGAGCTCCTAACATGGCTAAGGTAAAATCCCTTCACTAGGTGACTCCTAACAGGGCTAGGCCTTTAACCAAGCACATTCCAAAAGAGTACAAAGATTTTGTGCGTGCTAATTCCCACTCTAGTTTTTCCCATTTGGGTTTCCATGTGAAAAATATTTGTGTTCATGTGGTGATGCATTATTGATGTGTGCATTTGATATCACTCCTTTATTTTCATGTTGATGAACACTTAAGTGAATGGTTTGGTAAATCAATTTAAAGGATTGTTTGAGTATTTACCGGTACTGGTTTTTGAACTATTTTTAAAATATTATAGATTTGTTTAACTACTTATCTAGCCCCCCCCTCTTAATAGTTACCGAATCCTCATAATAACAACCCGGTTGTCCCAACTTTTTCAAAAAAATTTAGGGCTAAAAGCTACCATGATTTGAGACCTAAACCCAAAAAAATGATTAACTTTATGATCTATAGATAGGCGAAATTAAGGTTTGAATGTCGAAATAGGACCCTATTAGGGTTTTGAAAAAGATAAGAAATTGGATTGCAAATTTGGAAAAGGTCAAACATAATGGATAGGGCCACCTTGAATAATATTTAGAAAATCAAAACTGGTTGAAATTGATTGAAATTTATACAAAATCCAATTAAATTTGAAAATTAGGGTTTTGGGACCTAACCACTAAATTTTGAGATCTTGAATTTTGGGAAAATGAGGGAAATTGAAAGTTTGAATTTTAGGCAAGAAGACAGGTCTAAAAATAGTCACAACTCTGAAAATTAAATGCAAATCCAATATTTGCACAAGTTCAAGTTGACGATTCAAAATTGGGGTTTTGACAATTAACCACTTAATTTTATAAATTTGATTTGCAAATTGAACAAGACAATGAAATAATTGAATTTGATAAGCAATGCAATTTTTAGATCTAAGACAATAAAGAGAAATTTTTACAAAATACAAGCACGCAATATGTCGAGTTCACCAAAATGTAAAGTGGAAAATTGAACCCTATTGATTCCCCATCTAGGAGAGAGAAAGGAAATCACTAAGATGATTTTCACTTGGGAGATACTTTACATTCAAAAGAGGGGTTTAATTCACTAGATCCAAACCCTAGGGTGAATAAAGATCTGAATACTAATTGCAATTTACTCTCTTTTGTAAGTAGAAGAGTTGACTTGTTGACTATGCAGAAAATGAAGACAAAATGGGTGAAATAAGGACCTACCGATTCGGGATCATGTTGTAACTTCGGATCTGAGGCATTTAGACTAATACAGACCCACCTTTCAAATTTGGAGAAATTTTTTTTGGACCAAGTTAAAGTTGCTCCTGGTCCTCCAAAAAATTTGTGAGTCAAAAAGGGCTTTTTTGTGTTTGTAAATGAAGCCTAAATCTACAATTATAGTTGAGCACCTACAACCAACACACTGAAAAGAAGGGAAAGGGTTGTGGATAGGGGTTTGCCTTAGTCAAACCCCAGTTAAGGAATCAACCTTGAAAGAAAGTAATTACAAATGCTTAAATGTAAATAATTGAAATGTATACCTTGTAGATCTGCTATTTGTTGATGATGGTTGCTTTTCTTATTGAATGTAATCATAAGTATTGCATGAAATGGCATGTAACATGAAAAAACCCTATCACACACACATTCTTCCAAATGAATATTGTAATGTTGCTCCAATGGATGAATGAAGAAGACACATGAAGAAGAAGACTTGATGGATGGTTAAATGCTTGAACACTTGAACACTTGATGACAATAATGAAGACCTCTTTCTTGTTCACCTCTATCATCCTTCTTCAACAAATGAGAGAATTAAGCCCCCTTTTATACTTGCCTTGCAGGGTTAATTATCCTCTAATCAAAGGCTAACATAGGGGGAATTTAATTCTCAAAAAATAGATGTATGCCCAAGTGTCAGATGGACCCATTTTGGGGCCACAAAAGGAAGGGGGATTGGGGCGCCATGCCCTTGTCCTAAGGGGATAAGAGTGCCACGCCCCTATCTTGGCCCTTTTTTGGGGCTTGGGCAAGGTCGTGAGATGATACCAGGGTTAAAACAAAGGCAAATCTGAAGAAATAGGGTAGAAAGGGGTCCCAATTGGATAGGGAAATGTCGTTGCTAGGGTGAGGGCACAAAATGCAGTTAAAATTGCAAAGGTTGCAATTTTATGATGCTACAGTATGTTTTTTCCTATTACAAAGTAAACAATGGATACTTTGCATTCTTTTTGCTGATTTGATTGAATCTGAAACACCTGCATCATTCTTTCTACTACCTGTCATATACTAAAGACCTTCATATTTGGGCCTCATTTTTGGCTCAATTGAATTCTTCATTCCATGTTCATTTTTACCAAATCATCTTCCTCAATAACCCATTTTCTCCATTATTTTCAAACCAGCATTATCTTCAAAACAACCTTTGTCATCACAAATCACACTTGGAGATTTACACATATCATTACCTTCAACTTGACCATCTTCACCTGAGAAAATTTAAGCTGCATCATCCATATCAAATGAACACAAATCACTTGTATCGCATGAACCATCACACACCAGGGACTTTGACATTAGATTCTCATTTTCTTTTTTCAAGAATTTCCAATGTTCTTCTAGATCTTCATTCTTGTTTTTAAAACTTCATCAAACAGCTTTTTTTTTTTTTCAATTCTCTATTTTCTTTTACAATAATATCATTTTCACATAATTGATGATAAATTTTTTTTCTCAACTGCTTTATAATTTCTATCAATTCTGAATTACACTTTTAAATATTTATAGTTTAACTTTTTAATTGCTCATAAATATTTTTTCTCACCTTTTTAACTGATTTTTCCATTGAAACAAATTAAATTTTACCTGATAATTGTGGCTTCACAATTTGACAAGATCTCACAAAATTTTCACTCGAACTGTGTTCCTTATAGAACCCTTGATTCTGACTCTAAGATTGTGGCCTTAAACTTCAATAGTCTCTTAATTTTGTAACAACTTCTCACAAACACAATGATCTACAGTTCACTGTACTTTCTTGGCCACCCTTAAATCACACACACTAAGCTTTGACCAGATGTGGGGTCTGCTTAAACCGTTTCCTTCAACAACATCTGTCTCCATTTTCTTAGCACTTCCATTGGAGTCCGCAGTTCTCTGTGCAGCGCATAAATTCAAACTCAACTCTGTCAGAGCTGTTGGCAGTTAACCGCAGTTAGCCGCAGTTCTCCGTGCAGCGCATAACTAAATGAAATTCAAACTCACTATTCCCGCGCTGGGGAATTTTAGTGGATGCTTGTGGAAAATTGGCTGGGCTAAATGCTCATACACTAGAAGATCGACTGCCACAAGATGAGACTACAACGTTACTAAGGCAGGCTGAATTTCTTCTCAAAATGGTAGACAATTTTTGGAACATTGGAAATTGTTAAAAAAAACATTTCATTTTTTTTTAATCATGCATTTAAATAGAAATTTAATTGTTCATAGCAAATGTGACAAGTCTCTATATGGAAATAGTTTGTTCATATTTTTAAAATAAATTTTAAATAAAGATGTTATTTTGTTGAGAAGAAAAATAAATAGATTGGAATTTTGATAAAAATGAAAAAAAATATATTTTGTTTTGTTTTAAATTTATTTATAATTGTAATTGTGAATTTGTATATTCATATCATTTTCATTTAATTTTAGGTCTATTTTAAAGGAATGCAATTTCATAATGACGAACTTATGGAATTTCATTTTGATATATTTGAATTATTTAATCTATATAACACATTTGTATATGCTTAACATTTAATGTACCTATTATTGCCCACATTTCTAGACACTCATTCCCCACATTGATATTAGTTCAAAAATGAAATATTTATTAGTTCAAAAATTAAAAAATGAAATATTTATTGGTTCTCATTGATTCCTCTAACAGTTAAGAGTTGATTTAGTGTACATTTGTGCAATCAATAGTTATGTACTACTAATTCAATATGCATTCATCAATCAATGTGAATTTTATTTGAAAATCCCGTGCATTATAAAAAGAATAATTTGAAGAGCACTTTTACTTTGGAGCATTGAGAACAACTTGATTCTGCATCTAATCTCTAGGACATTTACATCATTGAAAAATGACGTCTCCATTCATTTTAATGACCATAAAAATAGTCTAATCAAAGCAGTCAACCTAAGAGAACTTGACCCTTATGATTTGACATTTTCCCCTTGACATTTTCAAATATTGTCAATCTTTATTAGTCAAAAAAGAGAACAATATGTTAAAAATAGTAAAACTACACGTTATACTAGATATATACAATGCATTAGGGATCAAATTTGCTCAATGAATAATCAATCTATAGATATAAAATCTTAAAACTAAATAGAATTCTAGTTGTACACATCATCTAAGTAATAGAGTAGTGAAGGCATCTATTTTTGTGTGTATTTAAGTGACTGGGATCAACATTAGATGATGATTCTTCATCGTTAGTTATCATAGATAAGTACATATTTCCTTTGCATTTAATTTTCCAAATTAACTCTTTATTATTGGAAAATATTATATTCATTCACATATAGCTTCACTTTGTTTAGGATTTTCAAATGTGATATAATCCCAATTTTTATAAAATTTTGAAAACTATGATTCCATGTAAGAGTTAATGAGAAACCCATAGGATCCAAGGATCACCTTCAACATAAAAATTATTTTACACAAGATAGAAGCAACAGAAATGTTTTGAATCCATAAAATTGATTAGATGCATATACAATGGCGTAGTATATTATTAATTTACAAATGAGATGAACTAAGGTCATTACAAGTGTTGTAACCTCATGATATGAGATATCAAAAGTAAATTAAGTAAACCTTTAAAGTAATCAAGTGTGAATAGGACTTAAGACAAAACTAGTTTAGTAAAATACCTTTTTGCACTAACACTCCCTTAGTTGAAACTTAAGGAGAATGATAAAATATGCATAGAAGTGAGAATGGATCTTTCTTATAAGGCCAAGTTAGATATTCATGTATAAAAAGGTCTCTCATAAACAAAGTAAAGGAGGAAAATCATAGGAAAAAGTCTCATACAAAAGAGAGAAAAGATGTAAATAAACATGTACAAGTGATATAAGGAAGGAGGACTCAACACAACCCCCAAGTAATAGTTCTATCACTAATGTGCAACCAATGTTCCCTTAAAAGAGAGAAAGAGAGATTATGTATATCTCCTATAAAGTATATTCTCCTACAATGGCAGTGGGAGATGACTGTCCAAGAATTTTGAACAGTATTCTTCCCTTAGAAAGAAATAAAATTAAGTAGAGATGCATGATGTATTCCCATGAAGGAAGAAAGATTATGATGTATGATTTTCTCTAAAGTTTTCTCAAATGCCTCCATACAAATATAAAAGTATTCTAAAACTAAAGCAAGTACATGCCTAATTAATGAAAAGGGTGAAAATATAGAACCACATGGAAATTTATATAAAACAAGATCCAAAGATGATGTTAGTTTGAGAACACCTGTGATGGTGTTCTCATCAAAGAGGTGGATTCCATCAATTGTGCTCTCAATTGTATCTAAGCCTCTAATAAATGTTTGATAAGAAGCATGAAGACTTAAAAGATTTGATACTTTGCATATTTATAGTGTATATGATTTGTAAATCATCTTTCTTTATTATTTATATAACTACTTTATTCCTTTCACATATTTGAATAACTACTTTATTCCTAAGTAATATAATGAACAAATATTTTTGAACTACCATAGAGTTAGAGATTCTTACATATAATCTTTCTTTACTCTTTAGCATATGGTTCACTAACCTATATATTGATTAAAAATAATGGAATAAATGTATCGTATCTTTTTAATACTATAATTAGACTTTCAACCTCCATAAGTTCCCTAATAGAAATATTAATTGGGGCTGGATAATATTAGTTGTTTCTAATTCTAAGTGCATATAGAATTAGGGAATCATGACAACTCTTACAAAATGGAAATTTAACAACTCAAACCTACAAACATACATTAATTTTCCTATGATCATGTAGAGAAAATGTGGGAAGTGAAGAATCTAAGAGTTTCAACAATGGGTTTATGAAATTTAAAAGTAATATATACAATGATAAAAATATAAGATTTTGAGATGATAGAGAATATAATAATATCCTTATGAGAATCTAAGTAAAATTAGAAATGAGAGAGAAAGGAGATAGAAGGGAGAGGAGAGATTCAAAATGCATACAATATTAATATCACTAGCTCAAGGAATTTGAGAAAATATGTCTTCCCTAAATAATGAAGAGAACTTTTCTCAAGGCGCAACATGTCATAGAGTTTATCCATGAAATTCTTTAACATGAGTAAAGTGAAGGACACAGATATTGACTACACTACATTTTATGTCTACATTTTCTTAAAGGCATGTAAAGGCTTTGTAAAGAAATGATTAAAAAACTCTATAAGCTAGCACCTACACTATTACAAAGTGCATTGGTTTAAGTGATACTTGCTAATTTAAAGTGATATGTTATTCCAAAATGAATAATGTTTACTAATGTAAGACAACCTTTCTTTATTCCAAGCATCATTAGATCAAATAGACATGTGAACCTTGAGGAGTTCATAAGTTGTCCTATGTTGTTTAGATTCCTTTGGGAACAACTTGATTATACTCTATGCAACATGTCATAGAGTTTATCCATGAATTATTTAACATGAGTAAAGTGAAAGACACGGATATTGACTACACTACATTTTATGTCTACATTTTCTGAAAGGCATGTAAAGGCTTTGTAAAGAAATGATAAAAAAAACTCTATAAGCTGGTACCTACACTATTACAAAGTACATTGGTTTAAATGATACTCACTAATTTAAAGTGATATGTTATTCCAAAATGAATACTGTTTACTAATGTAAGACAACCTTTCTTTATTCCAAGCATCATTAGATCATATAGACATATGAACCTTGAGGAGTTCAAAAGTTGTCCTATGTTGTTTAGATTCCTTGGGAACAACTTGATTATACTCTATGCAACTAACCATCATTGAGATCAACTTAGATATAGTCACCTTAATAAGTGGTACATGCTAGGAAGATGATATTTTTCTTTAAGTAATTTAACATTCAAATTCCTAATACTGACACACAACCTTATTTCTTCATTCTTCTTCCCAATTAGAACAAGGTTTAAAATCTATTTTGAGTGTATAATTGGTTTAATAATTTTCCCTTTATTTTTGTTGGGTATATACACCAAAATGAGGGACCAAAAATTGGTCAACTTTACCATTAACACAAGTGTTTTATATCGTGCTTGTATTTTGTCATTCATAAAAGAAAAAAGTTTTTTTTTTTTTTAAATGTGAACCCATTATAAATGTACTCACATTTTAACTTTCTATGAAAGCTACCAACCTTTCTGACTTTATTTACCTTAGACATCCAAAGTTATGTTTTCTTTAAAAAATATATAAAAAATATCTAGTTAGAAATAAATATTTTCTATGAGATCATGGGTCTTTTCATAAACTAAAACCAATAAAGTGAGTCAGTTATGTGTAGTGCAATTTATAGGATACCTTATACTAATATTAAACAATACATAGCACCCTCTTCTCCTTGTGCACTTTACTAATTTCATCTTGCAACATAATCCTAAATTAGTATAGGTCCATTTGTATATTTCCATTGATTGAAGCAATCCATTTTCTAGATAAAAGCATGCTCAAATTAGTTAGTTAATAAAAAATAATTATATTCATTAAGAAACATTTATTGGGATGTGTGGCTAGTTGAACTTCCACATTATTAACAATTTAAACAATGTGTTAAGTTTGTGAGTATTAATGGTGATGCATTTATCATAGAGCTTAGTACCTTCAACCTTAAATGGTTCATAGTTGTGAGAGGCATTATGTGACTTGAAGTACTAGAGTTTAGCATGCATTTACAAGAAAGCCACTTATTGTCCACAACGCTAAATAATTGAAAAGGATTGTGTTTCTACTTGACAACATGATTATTCCCCTTTGAATTGTCCTTCAAATTTGCAAGTGATGCATCCATTTTATTTTAATGATAATCATCCTCTATTTAATGGTTTCTATAATGGATCTTTTCCCTTTCTAATTGTTCCCTATTTAGGAGTGTCATTCTTGATATTATTCCTTGTAATATCTTTCTTTCTTTGAGCTTGGTTACTTTACCCTTGGTGCTACAACATTGGCTCTATCCTTTGGAGAGTTAGGTGGAGGTTAAAAAATTATGAATAATTAATATTTTAGACACTTTCTTGGTCCTTAGGTAAAAAAAAAATTAAAAATGATTTAGTAAGGACCTCCTTGTTTTTTATTTTCTCTTTTGATCAAATTCACCATGGGTAACTATTTGATCAACAACCCCAATTGAGAGATAGTAGAATCTAGGGGTAAATGAATCTCTTTATTTGAATTCATCTCAATCTAGGAGTATTTATTTTTTCAAACTCACTACGACCAAGGGTATCTTATCCAATGGATTCAAGGGCTATCACTCTTCTTAACTCTATCATATGCCATATTCATGAAGCTGGTTGTTGCATTCTTTTGATAATTCTAACACTATATCATTTGTCCTACCAATTTCCAACCATGTCTTATATGCAAGAGTGCTGATGCTTGAACCACTTGAGCCCATCCAAATATATGGGTTTTTGGAATTAATTAGCTTAGAGGTCTGAAGCAAAAAGTGGTTACAATTTTGTGTTATTAGTGGGCAAATGCTTCCTTCCTCCCTGAAACTTTGTTTCTCTATAGGTTGAAATATGGTGTACCAAAGTTTTGAAAGGTATTGTGTTTCATTTGGGATCAATACTGTTATTATTTTATTATGATTTTATGTATATTCTTTGACAACTTGTGATAGATGATTTAGGCACATCTTCTATGTGAGTGTTATTGGTGAAATTTTAGATGCTTTATTTGGTTTTACATGTGAACTTACCCATGTATTGGGAGTTCCAAGGTGTACATATATCATTTGTTGGATGTTATCATTATACTATAGAATTGAAGGTCTTTAATTTTTTTGTCACATGTTTGTGTATTTGTTATATATGGGAGGACTTGTATGTGCAATATAGTGTATATGTATGGACTTGTTATTGTGATTTGGTTGGATATATTGTTGACAAGTGAACTACTTGTGATAATGAGTACACATTATTTTTGAGGTGTGGTTAGTTAGATGTGTTAGCTCAAATAATTGTGGTTGTTATTCTAGTTGTTGGTGAGTTCTTGCTAGCTACTCAAGCCTATTCATTACTAAATTAGATTTGGTATTTATGTTTGGATATCAAGTGGAGGAAAGATTTTGTGATGATTAATCTATCATCGCCTTTAAATAGGATCATATCTTTCATGCATAGCTATGATGAAGGATGAGAGGGCTCTTGATTAGGATAGTAGTCACCTTGGTTATTGTTGCATGTATCTTTGTGGAGGATATGGATGTTTAGATGGTGAATGTTGGCTACAAGGATTGTCCCTTTGGTGATTGAGTTTACTTTTAAGAGTTTATACAATTTATGCTTCAACTAAGAAAATGTTGGGAATGCTATGTTTTACATCATACATAATAATGTTAATAATGTAAAATAAATATCTAATTATGATGCATTGAGAGATATGGATATCACGTGGGATAAGCATTCTTAGGTACACTTGTATGTTGTAATGAATATTAGTTAAATAGTTTTGTGGTGGTCACTCAAGATAAAATATTTAATTTTGGGGGTTCATGGTTTAGAGACACATGATTTACATAATACCATTTAGTAGTTTTGTAGAGTATTTTCTTGTAAAGAGAAAGCACATGAGCAATTGTTGGGGTTGGTTGGATTACAAGTCTCTTGCAAGTTGCATGAGTATAAGAAGAATGGATTTTGATGTGTGGCTACATGGTTCACATTTGCTTGTTTACATGAAGCTGAGATGTTGTCCATGCTTCAAATAATTTACATGGACTCTCCAAGTTTATTATTCTTGAGATAAATTTTGAATAGTTATTTTATATTTTGCTCTCATTTTCTTGTTAGCTCAAATAATTGTGATTGTTATTCTAATTATTGGTGAATTCTTGAAAATGTGCTAGCTCAAATAATTGTGGTTGTTTCAAAATTACTAGACCCAGAACTTCTTTTTTAAAGAATAATCCAAATAGTTTTTTTTTAAATAAAATATTTCTTATAAGAAAGAGGAAACATAAGCAAAGTTTAGGTAGAAGAAAATAAGCCTCAGAAACTAAAATACTTTTAACACAAAGCCATATGTGCCATTGGAAAGCTCCACACTGAACATGAACATGGAGCATGGCTCCCAATACAATGGATGTCAATCCTTCTCTCTGCAGAAACAACAGAGGAACTGAAGAACGAAAAACTAAAATAAAAACAATTTATGGCACAACGATGTGCTCCTTGGCTGAAGCTAAAGCTCAAGGATATTCCCCCTTATATCCATACCCATTTCTCTCATCACGCCTATTGTTACTGAACTCACAACACCCCACAGAATAAAATACAACCAGAGCAAAGAGCATCACAATATTGATTATAGCAATCATACGCCAGTTATGCTTCAAGTTTGCCAGCACACCTGCCTTGCATGAGTTACAACTATAGCATAATTTATCCTCATCATTACACCACCTGCTACAATCCACATCCGTTAAGTTGCATGTTGTGGTAGTCCAACTAGTGGCGTTCGCATACACAAAGCCACACGACATTGGAGGCTTGCAGCAACCAGATTGCAATATTCAGTTCAGTTCATATTTGACATGTTATTAGCATAGAAACGTATCACACCCCAACTAATCGTAATCTATGATAGACGTATAAATCAAATTCTCCAAAATGAGATTTTAGGCCTATTACCTGAATTGGGGATAAATCCTTTTTGCAGAACTGCTCTGCAACTTGGTTGACTAAATCATTGGCAAGGCTTTTGCATAATTTGGCATCCTGAAGGCAGCTCTTAAATTTGTTCCACTTGCTTCTCTTCTCTGTTCTCTTCTGCAGCCAGTTTGAGTAGTCCCCAAGCTTGTATTCTTTGAACCCTCTATCGGAAACGACCTGTGCAGCTCCCTTGTTGGTGACGACAAAGGCAAAGACGGTGAAGCAGAACAAGAGCAGAATGAGAAGAAACATTACGACCAAGTAAAGCCAGAGCAGCCATTTGACTCTGTAGCAGGCGCCCACCGAGCCAGGGAGAGAGACGATCAAAAGGAAGGCAATACTCTCACACTGTTTTCATGCAATCCATTGAAATATGATTGAGCGCGTTCTCTTTTTAATAAATTGGGCGGGATTGCAAATTCAAAATTAACCACTGCAGTGAACGTGACTGGGTTGAGTTAAAAGAGTACTGCAACAGAAAATAAAACAGTGGACGGAAGCGAAACGGAACAAAAAGCCTGACGGAACAAAGTAACAATCGGGCCCACGAGCCACCTAGGAAGTCAAACCTTAGTGTGTGCTCTTTAAGCCAGCCCTACTTTCTTCGTAAACATGCGTTCAACGAACAAAACCAAATTCTTGGCTACTTCTACACAAAAAAATAATCTAACCACCTTTCTTTGTAGTTTCAAAACACATAGATAATAAACAGAGAAACAAAAATTGAATCATTGTTCAAACACAAAAAAAAATCTTCTATTCTCATCTTCTTCCAACGGCATGCCTACGACAGGGACAACTTAATGGCTGCGACTTCTTTTATTTGGCATACGGATAATCTCCTTTCTACAGCCGTTTCCTCTAACCCATGAACAGTGGCCTGCAACCTGTTTTATCTTTCTTTCTGCGATACACCTGCATTGATTCTTCCTTGGCAGCATTATCAACAGTCGTCATTCCTTTCTCTTCCAAAAAATGGAATCCCTTTCTTTTAAACAACAATCTCAGCAATATCCCTAAACTGTGCATGTGGATATTCTTTATACTGGTATCATATGTCCTGGGAGCTAAGAACTTGCTGCAATCTTCTTAAATCCTTCTACTGCACTCAACGGCTGGCTCTGATACCAATCTGAAAACAGAGAAAAAAAATAAAACAGAGACAAAACACATATATGCTGCAGCATAAAAAAAAAAATTGATTTTTATTGATTCATCACGCGTTAAAAAAAGCTGATTACCATATCTATAGAGGATTGACGCCACTGATTAATGGACAAAACTAATTGTCTTTTGCAGTAGTTCGGTGATCTAATTATATCTAACTACCTATAACCTATGCATGCATGGAGGAATAAATCGAATATGGAAACTACTTCTAAACTAATAGTTTGAACTAATCATGAATTTCTTGCAGTACACTGCATGGTCGATGCATGGTCGATACATGGTCGGTGCATGAGTTTAACGGCAGCATCACATACCAACACTTTTCAGTTGCATTCTTATTATATATAAAAGATGGGTAAACACCATAGCTACACACAATATAAGATGAAACCACCCAAAAAAACTAGTTGCTTTAGAATGCTCTTTCTCTTCCTCTTTGTTGTGTACAGGAAGCTTCTCTTTAATCCTTTCCATCAATCCCTTCTTCTCGCTCTGTTCTTCAGTCTTGCCATAACCGTGCTCTTCCTCTTTCTTGTCATGGTGTCCGAGAATCTTTATCTTGTCCTTCAATCCACCACTTTTCTTCTTTTTGCTTCTCCCACTTTCCATCTTCTTCCTCATCGCTAGACTGCAAACACACTTATTTCATCAGATCAGATATACTCTGGTGAACTAAACTGTACATTCATTTCATCATATCAAAATGATCAAACTACTGGCATTATAGAAAGTGCCAGATTAAATGGAAAGTACAACCTTTTCATGATTGAACAATGAAAGTAATCCATGTTCAGTTACAGAATATATGATGCAAAAGTAGGATGTGCAGTATTTCTGAAAAGTACAGATGCACGTTAAATAGATTTTATGCACAAAAAATAGATCTATGTAAGTAAACTTATAAACTAAATTATATTAAGGAAGTGATGAGCAACCAAAACTTACAGAGCTGGAATTTGCCATGAGGTCCCCTTCATTTTTCTTCCCCTCACCTTCGACATGGAATTTGCCCTCCTCCACGTGGCCATGAGACATAGGCGTAGGGTGAATCTCACCTACGTGTCCCTGCTCATACGGAGCTACACCAGCCACATGTCTCCTCTTCTTTCTTTTTCCCAAACAAGCCGAACAACCCACGATCTTGATGCTCTCCGACATTTTGCTCCGCCATTGCAAGAAAAGAGAGTTCTCAAGAAATACAACACTACCAGAATAAAACAGATTTTGAGTAGATGAAGAAGTTGGATGTAAAATACTGTGGAGCGAATGCCAATTTATAGTTGTATTTAGCCAACGACGCGCCTAGGAATCTGAAACACATACGTTCTGAAATTTGCGAAAGTAGAAGTGACCCGTAAAGGGTTGAAGAGAACGTAAATACTCGCTGAGTGTGAAGGCAAATGAATATATAATTTAAGGTTATGGTATCTTAAATATCTATCTTTGTTTTATTTGGGGTTTTATTTTTATTTGGGTTGAATGTGAAGATAATTAGATACATATATAGATTTTTATGGTCTAGACAATGAGTTCACTTAATTGAAGCTCTATTCTTGTTGAATGTGAACATGGTTAAGATTTTTCAATTTAGACAATGCATTCTTTTAATTATAGTTCTAGTCATTTCAAATGTGAAGGCAAATAGACCAATACTTAGGCTTTTTTAATCTAGACACTCATTTAATTGGAGATCTATTCTTACTAAATGTGAAGGCAAATAGACACATAGTTAGGTTTTTACAACGCACTTATTTAATTTGGTTTCTATTATTGCTTGGTGTAAAGGCCAATTTATAAACATGGTTATATTTTGGTGACCTAAAATGTTTTCTCATTTTAGAACATAAATTCTTACTCATTACATGAAGGTAATTGACACATGGTTGTATTTTATTGGTCAAATAACTACTCATTTCTACTAGAGCTACATTCTTATCAAATATAAAGGTAAATAAACATGCTCAAGCTCCATTCTTTGTCAACACATTCTTTTAATTGATCAAGGCTCTATATTCGCAAAACATAAAGGAAATACAAACAAGGTTAGGTTTTAGTCAGCTGAAAATTTCTCTCATTTTAATTTAATTTATTTTATCGAATCCATGGAGACAAATACAAATATGGTTACGTTTTAGTGACCTAAAAGGTTTAAACATTTTAATGTAATTTTTTTATTGAATCCATGGAGGCAAATACAAACATGGTTAGACTAATAGTGACCTAAAATGTTTACACATTTTAATGTAAAATATTTACAAAATCCATGGAGTAAAATACAAATATGGTAAGGTTTTAGTGATCTAAAAATTTACTCATTTTAATGTAAAATTTGTATTGAATCAATGGAGGAAAATACAAACATGGTTGAATTTTAATGACCTAAAATGTTTACTCATTTTTGTATAAATTTTTTATTGAATTCATGGAGGCAAATTAAACAGGATTAGGTTCTAGTGACCTAAAAGGTTTTAATCATTTTTTTAGAAGTTGATGATACAACCACCTAAGCAGAGCATCATCTACAAGAAAAAAAGCCTATCAAAAAAGAGTAATATGCTCAATTGTATTAATTTCACAAAAGAATATGTTACAATAAAGGAATAAATCCTTATAAAAAGATGAACGAAAGCCAAGATGAAAAACCTTAATGCAAGATTAAATTGGCTAGTGCCAAGTGTCACAATCATAATAAATGAGAGAAATTAAGCTATAATTATCCTTATCAAATAATAAAAAAAAGAACCTAAGATTATCTTGTGAATAAAGTAAATTAAAGGACCTAAATAATTAAATGATAAGATATATTTTCCTAGTTAATTCAACACCTCCTCTTAATATTAACTTAGGGATGACAAGAACTATAAAGATGCCTAACGAATTAACTTTTGAAGTTACTAAATATGGGATGACAAGAATTCTCAAACTATCATCAAAGAGGAATGAAATATGTTTAATCATGTCCCAAATTTTAGGAGTGTGTGATGTATTAAACAAGCCTACAATATTTGGCAACTAGTCATCTCACAGAGTATAAATTGGAAGGGAAAAATCAACTTGGTGAACTAAATTAATCTTTGAAGAAACAAGAGGTGGAGGAGGAGGATCAATAGAAGTATTTGTGGATTACTAAAGTACTTATAGGTTCAAGTGACCAAACTTCTCCTTGGATACCTGATCTACTCTAGATGTATGAGTTAGGACACGCCAATGTAACTACATGCTCAATGAGAGAAAAAAGAGAGAACTCATGTAATTTAGGTCCCTGATCAACATATGCAACTACAATAATCTCTCTACTATGAAGATCTTTGATGAGCATTGGTGCAGCAACACCTAGTTTTATTGATGCATTTTCTTTTTGGAGTGATTAAGCATGTCTGGGGTCAATGAGTGAATAAAGAACTATTGAAAAGTCCAAATGTGTGTTTTAAGGTTATTTTTATTTTTTTGTCTCTTGTTTTAGTTATTTGCTCAGTTTTGGCCATAGTGCCTTTGTATGCCTAAAAAAATGGCATCATTTAGCAAAATTGGGTAAAACCCCTTGTAAGGTCTCAAAAGGATTTTGAACATGTTGTTTTCAAGCTAGGGAACCATCCTATGGGGTTTAGAGTGAGTCAAAATGTAGAAGTTTGAAAAATGCATGGTGGACCAAAAGTTGTCATTATTGCTTGACAACTTTTTATAACTTTTGGAGCATTTTTTGTAAAATGATCAAATTGGTGGTTAAGGAACCGATGGGAGGTTGGTTGTGAGAAAATAGTCATATATAATGTTTTTCCAATAATTTTAAAGGGGTTGGAAGATCCAAAGAGAAAATTATTGAATAATAATTTGAGGTAATTTCTATATTTTGCATGAAAACTTGTAATTTGCTTATAACAATCCATACTAAATGGATTGATCTTGGTACTGTTCTTTTATGGTGGTTTAGTATTCATTGTTTTGGTTCTTTGGAAGTGATTTTACTCCTTCATTCTGCAGGTTTTGTGTTGTGTTTAAAATTTTTCTTGTTTGCATTGCTCTCGGCTTGAGCTAAGGGATTAAGACCCTCACAATGGCTCCTACTTGAAATCCCATTGTGGTTTTTCAATGGCCTTTGGGATTCAAGTCATGGAACCTGCATAAAGTGTGAATATTCATTTTAGTACCTTGTAAGTTGCATTGGAGGAATTTTCTATCAATCCCTAGGCGAGCTCTACCATAGCCCGGCTAGGGAACTTGATTGTTATTTACATTATTGCTTGCAGGGATGAACAAATGATATTGGGCCATGTGTTTGGCATGAAAGATGGTTGTCTAGAAGAGTCTCAAAGAGATTATGGAGTTGTCACATGTAGTGGAGATCAATAAACCCTATTGGAGAATACTCTTAAACCTTAAACCCTTAAAAATAGCCATTTTGGGGTTTGTACCTATACAGACGTGCCAAAAAAACTAACCCCCTAAAACTCAAATAATTTCCAAAAGGGTATTCAGATCACTAAATCTCTTAGGAGGTCATCCTTTGGAAGCTTTTTGAGTAATTGGGCAAAAACCAAAAAGGTGGGGCTTAAAGGGAGCCATGAACTTGAGTAATTGGAGAAAACTAATTGATAGAGAGATTTCCAAAAGAGGTTAGATGTTGGGATTGATTCAAGAGGAGTGAAGGGTGTAAAAAAGCATGGAAGCCCATTATGAAACCTCTTTCTAACCTAGAAATCAAAGTGCAACTCTTTTTGGGATTCTCCATATCAAGCATTCAACTCAATTTTCTTGCCTCTCCCATTGTAAGTAATTTAGTCAATGGAAAGGAGGTTGGAAGATGATAAAGGAATACAAAGAAAGTTACTAAATGTGCCACAATCAATCTTAGTAGATCCATTCCTAGTAATAGTCATGTAAGTGCTCTTACTCATCCAAATATGTGCAAATGTAAAATGCTTAAAAGAAGAGAACATACCCTTGGATGATCTCACATGATGGCTCTTAAATTAAGAAGCCACTTTGAGAATTGAAGATTTGTCAATGCAAAGAGAGCATGTCCTTTTATCTTTTCTTCACCACATGCCATATAATATGACTTGGAATGTGTAAGTCTTGAAGCAGTAAAAAAGGATGCATTAGATGAAGATGACTTAATATGAAATTATTCTGAAGAAGTTTTTTTAGTTCATCAATCTACATTGCATAACATTGATGCTCATCATGTCTTGTCTAAGTGCAAATAAAACTTAGGCTTGTCCTTCCTTGATAAAAACCATTCAGAAGAGGAGGAGGGAGAATTGAATCATGTGCATGAGACTCTATAGCCAGTTCAGTCAATTGTGAACCTCTATTCTTTTTCTTTTTATTTTGTTTCCCTATAAATGTAGAAGTTTGAGAAACCAAAGCTTGAGATTTGAAACTAGAAATTTAATCATGTTGTGACAACTTATTTTGTTACCATGTCATTCACTCATAGAACACCCGAATGAGGGTATAATTAAGTTTTTTACTAAAACATCTATGGTTAAATAAAATGATGAAGAAAAGAACTAAAATAGGCCTCAAATCTTTGACAAAATAAAAAAGATGAAATTTTTGTTAGCCTTCTCCTTGCCACAAACTTGTCTTTCTTCTCTCTCCATTTTTTTTATCTTAGTCTCCTTTCTTCTCTATTAGGGATGGACATTTTGTCTATTCTTCTTGTTCTAGTTTTATTCTTGATCTCTCTTGAATTCTTATTATTGCCTTTTTCCATGGGTGTTTAAGATTTGGTCTTGCATTACTCCTACATTGCATCAAATGGTGATTATTTATTTGGTTTCTTCAACAACCACATATTTTCATAGTTTCTCTAGACTTCTCCCCCCTTTCCATTCCCTATCTCCTTAGCTTCTTACCACCTCTCTTAACATCTTATCCCGTCTCATAGGGTAGACATCCAAAAGACAATTTTTTGTCAATAATGCATCTTTTCTTCTCTTTTTGATCTAGTAATACAGTTAAAATTTGAACAAAAAATTGGTACGAAAAAAAAAATGAAACCAATGTTAGTAATAAATATAAAGGAGACAAACTAGAGTTCTGCTCCAAAAAAAGTTTTTCTAATTGTAATGTAATAATACCTTAATCTGTCCTATTGAGGTAATAATAGAGTTATTCTCGATCTAGTCTTGCCATTAAAACAAAAATAAAACACCATACATAGTATGAGGCTTGATAATTATATCTTTTATATTAATATCTTAATCGATTGCGTACATTCCTTATATCTCCTTTATACTTTCTATCTTCTATTCACTATTCTTCTATTCCCCTCATCATATTTTTTACTCATTGGCAACTACCTACTTATATAACCTACTAGGGATGCAACCCCTAGATGATATCTGTAAAACTAATCTCTTTCCTAAGTCACATATTCAAGAACTATGTTACCGGATCACACCCTTATCTCTCTAGACCGATGTTTGTATTTTGATCAACAATAAATATATTTAGACTAAATATAGTTTTATTCTATAGGTAATATTCACATAAATAAAATTCTAGAATACAATCATTTATCCCCTTAACTAGTTTTTTTAAAGTTCTTTTAAAATACTTAAATAATCTTCATTTATATGAGTTATTTGTTGCTACCATAACATTTTTTTTCTTCTAAAAGTATCTTTATCTTTAAAATAAGAGTGCACTTAAGTACTTAAAAAATTATGACCATTGAAACTAGAGACATCCCCACATAATTGTTTTTTGTAACTAAAGATACATTTTATGTCAAACGATGTATCTGCATCACACCATTAACCTCTTTCACTCATTCTTCATGGAATAAAATTTGAGCTTTGATATTGCTAACTATGTTCAAATAAAAATTAGTATTTTGATACACCTTCCACCATCATATTCATCATAAATTGAAAACCACCCTTGATGAGACATCATATCAACATAAGCCTAAAATTTTATCAACTATTCATCTTTAAATACATGAGTTGTTAAGGCCATGAAAAATATATCTACATCATTTTTCATTTTCCCCTTTTCCCCATTTCACTAGTATATTATTTCAATTCATATAGTTATCCTTAGACTTTCCAAGATATTTTAATTGAGCTCATATGCATTAGATATATACTTTTATTTTTTGTCCCTTTTGAGTATTTACCTTTTTTTTCAATCTTCTACTAATAACTAAAGCCTCCTTATTAAATTTAAAATTACTTTAATGCATAGATACATTTTGAGTAAAACAATCACTACTATAGTCAATTTTGTTTCAAAATTGTGCTCTCAATACCTCCACCAAGTGAACCCATGATTTAACAAATTGGCAATAGTTTCCTACATTGATTAGGTGTTATTTTTCAATTCAATAGAGTGTAATGTGATAATATCACATTGAGCATATTCAAATGTTTAATCAAAATCTTAACATCACCCATTCTTAGTTGTTAACCAACGATTTAGCTTAGTTAAAGTCTCCCAACTTATTCTATGGAGCTTGTGTGGTGGCTTCTAAATGTGTAGTAAGGAAAATAAAATCTACCAAGTAATGTTGCATGAGGCCCTTTGCCCTTTTGTGTAGTAAATTTCAATTAGCTTGTCTACAAGAATTTCCTCCATTATAGAACCATAACTCAAAGTTCATTTTGATGCACCTCTCCATTTGTATGTTTTTATTACAAGTTTCCATGCAAATCAAAGTTAAAACAAGAAAAAATTATTCCCAACACCTAAGATTTGAGCTTATAAAGATCTATATCAAATAAAAATATGTAGAAGTGGAAAATGTAATCACTATACTAATGTACTAATGTATGCGATGAGGTACATGCAAAAATCATAGTTGCAAGGCAATAAACACAAAAGCCATATACTGTGTCTTAGTGATTTGTGCAGAGAAAACCTTTTAAAGAGAAAAATCCCACTCCTAAGTAGCTCAATGTGTTATTTAATAATCAAATGGTTTCAATAAATTTTCACATATTCAAGGTTTATAATACTATCACCAACAAAGAGAGAGTAATTTCAAATTTCACTTGGAAACCTCTATCCCAACCACCCTATAATTATGAAAATAAATACATAAAAGTAAGCCATGAGCTAAAACTAATCAAAAGATGTTAGATAAACATTCAATCAAACGAAGATTCTTTATGATATGGAAGACTCGCCTTCTAGAAACCATTAAATCTTTAATTGAAGAAACCAAATGAATCCCATTTTCTTATTTTGAAATTTTCAAAAACACATTCTATCACAACATTTTTCTTAAAACCAAAATAAATATCAAACATCAAAATAGATTGAATCCATTATTTTTATTCAAAACTAATTTATTATCTAAGAGACCCTACCTCTAAGGTCCATTAAATTTTGCACCCAAAGTACAAAAAATATCTAAAACATTTTGAGATATGGAATCATACCGTAGGAAAAATTTCAAAATGGTTGTCTTTAGAGATATATATATAAAAGCAACCAACTACCAACACCCTTGCAAACATCAAACCGATACTTCATGAAAATACACCTTGACACTATGATGGAACAAAAAATCAAGCGTTTTCACGTGCATAAGTGAAATTCTTTAATAAATATGAAAAATATTATACTGCATGTTCAACTGAAAAAAGAATAAAAGAAATCACATTTACCTCCACATTCAAAAACAAGTTTGATATTTATTTTCAATTAAAGAGAAAAATATTACATAATATTCACACATATTAACATATATTGGATATTTTCTCTTTTATAAAAATATTCAATATATTGGATATATAAAAATCTATTACTGGTATATTGAGATTTGCAATGCTACTGATATTAAATTTCTGATATAATTGAATCTTAGTGCTGTAATTTTATATTTGTGTTCTTTAAAAAATATTGACCTTAATTTATTATCTGATCTGTGAATATAAGTGTATTTAAATGATTATTTGATTGTGAATATATGTGGATTAAGTTTTATCACAAAACCATCATGATTTTACAAAGCTTTTTCTTTCAATTTCCCAAATTTAAGTTTGATTTTTACAATTAAATATAGAAGTCTTCTATTATACTATTGATTATGTCCTCAAACCTGGCATAAAGTAAACTGACAGAACAAAGCTTCTATGGAAAAACTATAGGTATAAAAACCCAATACATTTCCCAATTGCTGAGAAGTAGATGAGAAAAAAGAATCAGATAGCGTCTTAATAGAATATTGCAATTACAAAAAAAAAACCACGACCATTGCATCTTTATTATATGTTGAAGACAAACACAACATACATACAATCCACAGTATTATTCAAACCAAAAGATAATAAATACGCATAGCTACACACAAGCTAATATAAGGTGAAACCAAATTGCTTTTCAATGCCCTTTTTCTTCCTCTTTGATCTTCCTTTTCCTTGTCATGTCGTCCGAAAAGATTTGGCTCATCTTTCAATGCACTCTCATTTTCCTTCCTCTCTCATTTTTCAACCTCTTCTTCATCTCTACCCTATAAACACATTCATTTCATCAGATCAGACATATTCCAGTGAACTAAATTGGAATGTACAATCTTTTCATGATGAACAAGGAAATTAATCTATGCTGAGTTACAGAAAATAGGACACAAAATAGAATGTAGAGTATTTTTGAAAAGTAGAGAATTACTTTAAATAGATTTTATCATAAAAAATAGGATTCAAATAGACTATCAAATAGTTGCATCCAAAGAAAAAAGATACACCGTTATGTCATTAGAAAACCGTAAACTAAAGTAAGGAATTGATGGGCAACCAAAACTTACAGAGATTTTGGTGTGATGCAGTTGTTCGTGTGTCTTCTTCTCATCTTCGCCATGGAACTTGCCCTCCTCCACAGGATCAGGGTGAATCTCGTCTACATGTCCCTATTCCTGCAGCTTAACCATGTCCCCCAATTCATGTTTCTTCTCTTCACCTTCGCCATTGAGCTTTCCCTCCTCCATTGAACCTTCGCCATTGAACCTTCGTGGGGCATGATACATAGGAGCAGGGTGAGCCTTGAGACACAGGAGCAGGATGAGCCTTGTTTACGTGTCTCCTCTTCTTTCTCCTTCCCAAACAAGTCAAACAACTCTGGTGCATTTTCCTTTGTCATGGCAAGAAAAAAATACAATAGGGGAAGAGAACCAACAGATAATATAGTTCAAATAACCATCACCTTATTGTCATGTTGACCTCCCAATAGTTGTTGTAGTGAAAATACCATTAATAAATTTGTTTTGTATCAATAGTCGATCATTTTTTGTAATTAATTAGCCTATTTATGCACAACTATTGGAACATTTTAGTGCACTACTATTGGGACATTTGTCAACAAGTACTAGTGATTTTGAGTTGATGGTTACTGGAACATCTTTAGTTAGGTATCAGGTGACACTTTGAAATGTGTACTTTTTGACCTTTGTGCGCATAAGTAATTCCACATTATGGATCGTTACTACCCAGAAGCCAGATCAATAGTTATAAGCAGTTAAGTCACATACGAAAACAACTAAAAAAAATCTGATGTACTGTTTAGGATTTGTGGATGTGCCAAGTTAGCTATGATGAGTACTAGTGCTCTTCCCCTACCACAAACAAAAATACAGAAAGAAAGAATAGTTTTGAGTAGATGAAAAAGTTGGATGTCGAAATACTGTGGAGAAAGCAACAATTTATAAGGTTAGATTTAGCGGACGATGCGGGTAGGCTCAGCAACATAAAGATTCCCGGTCAAGAATTTCGAGCTATATGGAATTGAAACGCATACTTTTCGTTTCAGCAATACAGGGCCATTAAAAAGTTTTCCCAACTTACTGGTATCTAAGTTTAGCAAATTTCCTTTCCAAAAAATCATAACGAGACGACTTACCTATGTTAAGAACTATGTACCCCGAGCTCTATGAAACACACTCCAACCATTTGGGTGTAATCTGACACATATACGTTATGACATAGTGAAATACGGATAAGTATGGCAAATGGATAAGAGGTATGTTCATTTCAGCATTCATTCCATTGTTACGGACATAACAATTCAGTATTATGTGATGAATTATAATCCAGCATAATGATATTATGAATGTGGCTAATCTTTAAATAAAATAGTATTTCATATAGTTTCTAAAATCTGCAAAACATAATAGAATTTCTTGAAATTTTCAGTAGTTAAATCTTTGTGATCTGCATTTTTATTGGTGTAAAAACATAAAAAACACAAAGAAAAAACAATTGTGTTTAGCAGATCTGGGAGTTTAATTACATTACCATTTTGTGTGGAGATTAGCTGCTTGATATTATTATTGAATTATATTCAAATAGTTGTGATGTTAGCAATAACCCTTTAGTTGTGATGTTAGCAATAACCTTTTGTATAGATAATGGTGGATGTTAGTTAACATTCTTGGTTGTACTGTGTTAGCTACCAACCTTCTCTTAGCAATAACCCTTTGCATAGTCAATGGTGGATGTTAGTGAACATTCTTGGTTGTACTTTGTTAGCCACCAACCTTCTCTTAGAATTTATTTATGTTTCAAATCATAGTATTAAAGCTCATCAAATAACCTTAATCTTGATGTACATCACACCGTTGACACATTATTAGCCACTATTGGCCCAAACAATCCACTCATTTTAACTGGGGATATGTTATTCTCAAATGTAAAGGTAAATAAACACAATGTATAGATCCATTCTCACTCAATGCAAAAGGAAAAATAGATAGATTGTTAGGGTTTGGTGGCTAAAATAAATCACTTATTTTGATTTGTCATTTGCTCTCGTTGAATGTGAAGGAAAATAAACATATGGTAGGTGACGTTGATAACCAAAATATCTTTCACATTCCAATTAATGCTCAATTTTCACTGTGAAAGGAAATAACTCACTCATTTCAATCAAGGTTTCAAATTGTTTATTGATATATGATTTATATGAATTACCATGCACTCCTCATCCCAGCTCTAAAGAAATTCGTTTATAGAAAAGTCACAAAACTCTTCCTTCTCCACTTTATTTTTGTAAATCCCAACTTATAGTTAGTCATTATTGACATATAGATGAGTATAAGTAGTTGTAGATGAGAAAATTGCATACTCTACTATTTTCAATTCTATTTTTTCACTTTGTTTGGATTTTTATGTAATTGCATTATTACAATTTTTGACTCAAAAAGTTTTTTATGTACATAAGATAATAATATCGAACAAGCTCCCTAACTTTGAAATTCATTTCAAACCTAGTAGTATAGATCCAATCTCATTAATATATGTTCTCTCACATTATTTTCATGATTATGTCTTGTAGACAAAGACATGTTTGTAGTCACGTCTCTTTTACTTGAACTTATTTTTTATTTTATTTTTAGACAATCCTTCAATAAAATGCCTTTTTGTCCACTGTATTATGTAGTAAATCATTCATATTTGGTATCTAGGATGACATATTTAATAAAAATCCTAGGACTCTAAAACATTATCAAATTGTTGATAATAGAGTACAAATAAATATAATGCAAATAATATGATAAAATCTAACTAATTGATTAAAGATTAATGTGATTAAGCATGTAAATCATTCACCAAAATAATGCTCTCGATGACCACTTATATGTAGAACTTATGTTCCAAGATAGCTTAACTAAGCATGTACTTATACCTCTATCCATTAGCTAATCTTCATTTTCTTTGTAACCCCACTCTACCATGGAGTATTTGAACTTATCTTGTGCCTCTAATCCTATAAATTTATATAATATATCAAAATATATGGAACGACATTCAATGTGATTGTTAGTTCTATAAAATTGAATATTTGCATGAATCTACTTTTTTCAAGAGTCCTAAATTTTATATAGAGTATATTACTTCTATGAAAATACCTTCAGGTCTTTCAATAAGAAATATGTATAAAAAAAACATAATACAAAATGCATAAAAATCAAAGGAAATTGATATATTCAAATACTTTTAAATGAATCAAGTCTAACGGATGACAGCTATCACAAAATTGAATATAATTTTATTCTATACATAAAATGTTTGCATAACTCAAATTTAGGAGTACAATCATTTATTTGGTCAACTACCTTTTTCTTTCCTTTTATTAACACTTAAATCATCTTCATCTAGATGAATTGTTTAATAGTGTAATAGATTTTTTTATTCTATAAATTATGATAGTGAAGCTCACTTGTGTACTTAGAAATGACAACTATTGATAGTTGAGACAACACTCCCCTTTGTTCTTGATTATGATAGTGAAGCTACATATTTTTATGCCGAAGGCATACCCTATATGAAGTTTTCCACTCACTTTGTGAAATCAACGATTCAAAATTGAGGAGAAAACTACATATTTAAATATTATTAATTAGAAAAAGAATGTTCATAAAGGACAAAATCTAATAAGAATATTTTTGAATATTATTTATTTTACTAAGATATTTATCTTGTGTTGTAAGTTTCTAAAAAATAAAAAATAAAAGGTAGGAAAATAAATATATTAAGTTTCTATAAATAAAATAATAATATTAAAAACTAATTAATTTTAATGATTAATTTTCTAATTATTAATTTTCATTAAGTGTAAAATTTATTCTAGTTATTTGTGTCTTTTTATGAAATTAAAAAATTATTAAAATTAATTTAATTTATTATTATTTGTCTTATAAAAATATTTTTGATTAAGAAAAAAATGGGTTTTATAGAGACCTAAAACCACAAAGTTACAGGCTAACTGAAAATAAACATCCCAATTCCACTAAAATAGAAAGGTTGTCACACCGACAAGAAGGATAGCAGATTGAACAAAAAGATAGCAGAAAGCTAAAACTAGACAAACATTAACCTAAGGACTTTAAAGTCTTTGCAATATCAATTTCAATGATGTTCACCTCTTGAGCTGCCTTCTTCAAGTCATGGAACTCCTAAATGGAAGACTTTGCCTTTCTCTTAAGGTTGGCTTTGGTTCTCTTAGAGGGACAAGATTCCTCTTTCTGGCATTTTTTTGTATCAGCGTCTAGGTCCACGATCAGGGAAACCTGCAGGGATTTATCGAGCTTATCCATCATCAACACCTTCTCTTCTTCAATCCACACTATCCCTTCAGTATTCTGAGGCTTCCCTTTTTCTTTGATTTCATCTAGTTTGCTAGGCATTGCCCTGTTCTTTAAGTTAATGGATTTTATTTCATGAAAACCTCATTAAAAAACCCTAAAGAAATCCAAAACACCATTTCTGGAAATTGCTAGAATATCATCTGGAAATTCTTGATCCATTTTAAAGTAATAATCTTCAAGATTGAGGTGTTTGGAGAATCTCAGCCTATTCTCTCTATCAGTGATAGGGTGAGAAGAGTAATATCCTTTAGAGGGATTAGAGGTATCATAGGAGTCTTTCGACAAGTCATTAGAGTGAGAAACAATCTTCTTCTTAGGAGGAAACAATCTTCTTCTTAGGAGGGGCCCTCACCTTGTTTTTAGCTTTAGAAAAGGTTTTAACAAAGAGATCATTTTTACCTGAATGCTTCCTCAAAGGGGTTTTCTTAGGTGCCTTCTTAGATTTGGGAGTAATAATTTTCTCTTCAAAATCATAATCCCAATCAGTATTGCCCTCAGATAAACTAGTTTCAATATCATAACCTTTTGAGACTAGGGTCGAAATGGGATGAGACAGAGCCAACATGTTAGAGAAGTGCTCATGAATAAGTTGAACGAGACCAACATGGAAGACAGGGTAATTCCTAGGGCTATTATAGTGTTCCTGGAGACAATGTTTTACAGAGCACAACAAGTAGTAGGGAAAATAAATCCTACCCTTATGCCGAAAGTGGTTGGGGAGGATGAAATTGTAGTCATAGACACTGGTAAATCTGCCCTCCATGGTAATGTATTCAATTAAACCCCTGAGCACAACTCTGAAGAGCTTCTTAATGGTGTCAGTCTCAAAATAGTTGTTCAAAATTTTAACAATCGCTTCCCTTTCCTCATCAATTTTTAGAAATTTGATAACTGCTTCGTCAAACATCTTTTTGTCATGAAATAACTTCATCCCCTTTGTAGAAAGGCTTGTTACTTCCCCAAAAAATATTATCATTTATCTTCACTTTTCTCCTGGAGAGATCAATTCCCTCCTCCTTTCAATTTTTGATAAAATACTTCACAATATCAGGGTTAGCACCATAAAGTTTCTCAAGGAAAGGTCTCAGCCCTCCTCTACCAATTTGCATCCAAACCTTATGGTTTTTCTTGTGCTTCTTACAATTTTTTGGCTCCACCCTCTTCTTGCTTAGCCCCATTTTTTCACAAATCGCTTTTCATAGTAGCAGAGCAGATAAAATTAGTAGAAACCCAACAACAAAACCAAGGCACCCACAAAATATGCCACTACTCGCAACTCATAAAGATAATTAAGGCACCACCAATGTATTAAATGCTGAAACAATACCCTTCTCTGATCCACTTAATCATTATTTGAAATGATAACTTTACTATGTGTGACATCATAGTTGAATAAGGATTTGACACCCACTTCTAGTTCATTATAGGTATGACATGTCCACTGGCCAATAAGCTTGGCCGCTTCCTTGGCAAATAATCGACAGCCGCATTAGCTTCCCTAAACGCATTGGAAATTCTAACCTTTTCAAAGTTGTATAAAAAGGGATTTGGAATCATCAATCCAACTTTTTATGGTCCATGAAGGGGGGGAATTTTCTAGAAGTCATTCAATAATTATTTTTGAGTCCCCCTCAATCCATATATTTTTTATGTTCATTTTGCTAGCAAGATCAATGACCTAGAAATATCCTATGGCTTCAGCCACGTGATTGGATTGAGAGCCCAAGGAGAGTGTCACAACTGAAACAAAGTTGTCATAGTGATCTCTTAATACTCTCCCACTCCCATCCGACGCCAGATTACCCTTGGACACCCCATCAAAATTAGCTTTTATCCATCCCCTTGGGGGATGAATCCAACAAACACCTTTGCGATCCTTTTTACTTTGTCTAGAAGCCTTAGAAATATCACCTTTGATATGCCAATCTCTCACCATCTTAAGATCATAGGCTTTATAGACAATGGTCTCCATTTTATCTATATTAGAAGGTATGTTATTTACATTCACCATACTTACTATGTTTATTCTGTCAAACACAATATTTTATGGACCCTCTTTGTCCCTGAATAATCTATTGTTCCACTCCTTCCACACTCCTCAAATAAAAGGGGGCAAAGGTAAAATAACATAACCTTCAAATAGTGGTATTTAAAGATGGGGCAGTCCATTGGAAAAAAATGTCCTCTAATGATCCAAGAAATACCCAAGATAAATTCTTGAGAGAAATTAATCTTCCTTGGATAGAAGTCACATATGGACAGTGGAGGAAGAGATGATTAGCCGATTGTGCAGCTTCCTTTCATAAGTAACACTTGTTGGGGATCTGAAAGCCACACTTGCAAAGATTATCAACCGTCAACAGTTTATTCTGAAGCAAAATCCAAAAGAAGATATTGATCTTAGGAAAAAGGTGTTTGATCTAGGCTTTAGCCCAAATAGGAGGAGGGGCAAAAGAAAAGGATAGCATATAGACAGTCAAAGATACCAAGAAGTAGCCTGAAGGGGTCAGCCTCCAGACTAAAAGGTCCCCCTACTGACTCAATCCAACTTTAATAGCTAATAAAGAAGATTGATTAGGAGCAAGGTCTATGCTAACTTGACAGAGATCCACCCACCCACAATTCCTCCAGTAATCCTTGACATGTATACAAAATAAATTCATGTAGGTATTGACCCAAGCTGAGAAACTCTCATAATAATTTAAGGTCTCCTTCATAATCCATCTGTCTTTCCAAATACTAGCTTGATTCCCATCTCTTATACTCCAACATGTACCCATCTCAATAATTTTCCTTCCTCTAACCATATCATTCTAGAGAGTCGACCCACGAGCTAAAATAGTGGACTCAAGAAAGGATTTAAGAGATCCATTATTGGCCAAAATATTTGCTTTTTAGGATCCTATTCCATTCACTATTAGAAGAAAAGGTTCTCCTAATTTTGTTGGTGAGGAGAGTCTTGTTCATGGTTCTAATTCTCCTAAGACCCATACCTCTAAAATCTTTAGGTCTATAGACTGAATCCCAACCAATAAGCGACATTTTGTTCCTCTCCTCCACTCTTGACAAAAGAAAGTTATTTTGAATTTTTTCAATGGCCTTTGCATATTTAAACGGGATTTTAAAGAGAGTCAATGCATAGATTGGGAGATTCTAGAGAGTAGCTTTAAGAAGTTGAATTTTATATGGTTGACTGAGAAGAGAACCCTTCCAACCAACTATCTTTTTACTAAATTTGTCAATTAGGACATTCCAAAAGGAGTCATGGGGCTTAATACTTAGAGGAAAACCAAGATAAATAAAGGATAAAACTTCAATTCTACATTCAAGAATTCTGGCCATTTTATTCTGCCTAGGCTTTACAGTGTTGAAAAAAACTAAAGAACTTTTTTTCTATTCACCATCAGATTTGAAGCCGACTCATAATCATCAAAGGCCTTTCTCATGTTCCTTTCTTCATCCACTATGGATCTTTTCATTAGAAAGGTATCAGCCACAAACTATTGACACATGAAAACCACACTACTTGAGGAGGGATTTAAACCCATTAAGGAACCCTACTTGACCATCTTTTGCAAGTTTCTACCAAGGAATTCCACCATAATAGTAAAAATAATAGGGGACATGGGATCCCCCTGTCTTATCCCTCTTGAATTCTTAAAGAAATGTGAAGGTGATATATTCACTATGATAGAAATGGAAGCTGTTAAAACAAGTTGACCAATCAACTGGAGGAATCTATTGTTGAAGCCGAAAACCTTCATGATTTTGAGAAGGAAATCCCAATATACACAATCTTAAGCTTTTGATATGTCCAATTTGAGAAGAAACCCATCAGTTTTAGATTTTGTGTGGGAATGGAAATTTTCATGGACTGTGATGATGGAATCAAGGATCTACCTTTCAGGAATGAACCCATTTTGCTGAGGACAGATTAAGGAGGGAAAAATACTCAATAATCTTGAGCTCAAGACCTTAGAGATGATTTTGTAAAAAGAATTACAAAGGCTTATAGGCCTGAATTCTTCAAAGTCTGTAACTCCTAGATCTTTTGGGATGAGAACCAAGAATATAGCATTTATCTCTGTAAGAAGACATCTTGAGCCAAAGAACTCTTTAACAATATCCACCACTTCATTAGCCACTATCTCCCAGAACCATTAAAAAAATAACATAAGAAACCTGGCTAGCCCTGGAGCCTTATTGCCTTCAAAAGAGAAGACAACTGTTTTGATTTATTCCCTTGACAGAATAGACGAGATCATCTTATTATCTTGTTCCTTGACAAGTCTAGGGATGGTGTCTTACCAAAGTGTTAGTTATTGTAGAATATTCATATTTATAATTAAAATATTTATTTTATTACTATTTTCTTTGATGAGAATATTTTAATGTTACATTTTTTTATTAGATATTCCAGTTCTTAATTTATTTTAATACTTCTACTTTTTTTAAAAATTGATTATTTATTAAATTAAAATTTAATTTTAATTATTTATGTCTTTTTATGGAATTACAAATAATAAGTAAAAGGTATTAGAATTAATCTAACTTATATTTTTGTCTTATTAAAATTTTGTTTATTGTAGGGTAATTAAATATTTAAAATTTATTTTAATTTATATAATAAATTAAATTCCAACTTTAAAGCTAAATTAAACATTTAGAACAAGAGAGCAAGAGAGATAACCTAACTATTGATTAGTCATTTCATACTAATAATTTTTAGATAGTTGTGTTATTGAAGAGTTATACTAAGAGTAACATGTCATTTGATTATTATATCCATCTATATCTCTCTCTAGGCTATATGTATCTATGTATCTCTCTCATTGCCCCATGTATCATTCCCATTATATTTATCTTTGTATATCTCCCTCTCCCCCTCTCACTCCCTCTTTTTCTATATCTCTACTTACATGTCCTATTTCTTCCTCTCTCCCTAAGTATATTTATTTATATATTTTTGTCCCTCTATATATATATCTCTATATCTCTTTCACTCACACATATTCCATATTTCTCCTTCCCTATCTCTATCTCTATATCTCTCTCACTTACACAAACACATACTCCCTATTTCTCCCTCTCCCTCTCTATCTCTATCTCTATCTCTATCTCTATCTCTATCTCTATATTTGTTTCTCCATCTCTAGATCTTATACACTCCTCTCTCTCTCTCTCTCTCTCTCTCTCTCTCTCTCTCTCTCTCTCTCTCTCTCTCTCTCTCTCTCTCTCTCTCTCTCTCTCTCTCTCTCTCTCTCTCTCTCTCTCTCTCTCTCTCTCTCTCTCTCTCTCTCTCTCTCTCGCGTCTCTATTTCTCCCCATATCTCCCTCCCTCATTTACCCACTATCATGTCATAGCCCTATCTACCTCTTTATCTCTATCTATATCTCATTTTATGTTCTTATATATCTCTACATCTCTCTATTTCTTTTCTGATATATATGCATCTCTCCCTCTATCGTCTCATGTTTCCCTCACCCTCTTTCCATCTCTATTTGTCTATCCATAGATCTCTTTATTTGTCAATCTCTTTATCTCCCTCCCTCTCCCCCTTTCTCTATATGTCGAACCAAATAACTATATGCATATACAATTTTATTAGTTATCTTAAGTTATATTTAATAATATTATTGAAAATTATAATAGGCCTTTATTAACATTTATTATAGAATATTTCCTTTAAGAAATCTATTTTTACTTTATAGTAATATCTTATAAATAAGAAGGGTGACCATATATCCAAATGCACAATATAACAATCATGCCACTCTAATATGGATGGATAAGAGATCTTCCATGTTAATGCACTATGGGATGTTAAGGACCTAATATCCAAGCATGCCCATGGGATGTTTGGTGTTCTTGCCATGCTCATGAGTTGGGAGGTTTATGCGTGCTCCTAAGTTTGATCAAGGATTATGGATAATCTCCAAGGTAGATTGAGGAATAGAGTGAACCCAAAATATTGTTATGTTAATGGGCTAAGGGGTATAGAGGATCTATAATTAAATCAATGCACACGTGTTTGAGGGTCTTCTCAAGTATGGCACCCTAAGATGGATGGATGAGAAATCCCCACATGGTCTCACAATATAAGTATAACTATCCTTGAGATTATGGTTTTCATATATTTATAATGAATTTCTAGTACAATTAACTATAATAATTTACAATTTAATTAAATTAGTAATTTTGTATATGTTGTATTGAGTTAGATATTAATGATTAATATATTGATTTAAATACTACATTGAATTATTAATATTTGATGTCCTAATATGAGTTTCTAGTGATTAATATTGGGTGTTGGCCCTAAACAAAAAATATTTCAAAAGTGACCTTACTATTGATAGTTTAACTATAAGTTTACATGATTGAAGATAATGAAATTCTCATCTTAATTTAGAATTACTATTTCACAACTAAATTTAGGTAAATCCTAAAACGAGACATTACAATTGGTAAAAAGGCAGCAATATTGCTAGTGTATGAAGTGAGAGATAATATGACATATCTAGCTTTCTTTATTTCTACCAATTCTCTATTTCTATCATTTTCACCTTTTCTGATATAACTTCATCATAATTGCAGAATTCACATCTCAAATATTTTTCAATGGATTATTTTTAGCAACTTCTTATACTTTTTCTTTTATATCAAAATATCTTTCTACATACCACCAATGTTCAACATTTCTCAAATATGCACTAAACATTATTTTGCTAGTTGTACCATCAACATTATTCATTTCATCTTCTTAAGAGATCACAAGTATCATTCATTATACTACTCTACATATATCACAAAAAATATTATTATAATGTTAATCTCCATGCTCTTATCAATATGATATGATTTTCACTTTTCAGTGAATAATAGATTAAATGAAGAGGACATTTACTAACATTGTTTTCGTTGTAGATACTTGGTACTATAACCAAGTATTCACTAACACGCTGTACAAAAGGTCCGTTTTGGAGTCAGAATAGACATAGCCATGTTTTATTCGGTAATATAGAGATAGTACAACAACGAGCGGGGCAACAAGAATATTCATGGTGGGAACTCGAAAAAGGGAAAAGAATCATTAAAAATGGTATAATAGTGGAAGGAAAAACATTGTGTGCGCATAAAAAGTGACGACGAGAAACATAATATCGGTGAAAAATTTATGGGAAATCTAACAATCACTAGCATTTTAATCATCTTGCAAGGTCTCTCCAACAATTAGAACCATTGATTTGTAAAGTGAATTGGAATACTTCATAAAGGGCATGCCTTCAGCATAATTATAACTTTTTTATTTGAATAAAATGATATTTAATTATGAAATATTAATTATAATTCTAATATTAATAATTACTTAAGTTATTTAATGTGACTATTGTTTATTAGAATTAAGTATTTCTCATCTTATCGTATATTTTTTATAATATATATATAAATAGAATTAGACTCAATAATCATTTATTTGATCATAGAATATCATCAGTTCTATGGATTCTAGAATGATACTTTTGGGGGAACGCAATTAGTTCTTCAATGACGTTTGAACTAACTTAGTCTCAAGTCTTATAATTGACAACATATAGAGTAAGGTTTCTTTAATAAAATATATAAAATGTGGTTTGTTTTTTAATGTGCAAAGAGTTTTATTATGTTCTCTTGCTTTTGTATGAGAGCATGGAGGCAAAACAAAGCATTTTCTATTTTATTTATTGTGAAAGATACTAAACTTGGATTTTGACAGAAAAATCTTACATACTAGTTGAATCATCTTGTCCCCAATTTTGCATGACTTGATATAGAGTTAATTGTTGTTCATATATTGTAGAAAGCTAAAACATAATATAGAATATAGTATAATAGATGAAATTTAATGTTCATGAGATATTGAGATTTTAAAAAGAAATGGATGAGGTGTCATTAGCCAATAGAATATTTACTCTTATGAATAAATAAAAGTGTACTTCAAATCTTATAATTTTTAATAAAAATGTTTGTAATATTTACTCTTACATATAACTATTAGTCAATGGACAACTAAATCATAATATAGAATATAGTATAATAGATGAAATTTACTGTTCACAAGATATCAAGATTTAAAAAATAATGGATGAGGTGTCATTAGCCATAGATATTTTCTCCCATGTATAAATAATAGTGTAGTTTAATTTTCATAATTTTTAATATTTTATTTTATATATAAATTATTAGTTAGTATCTCATTTACCATGAGCATCAATAGGACAATATTTGGGTATGCTTAGTTTTCATTTCTTTTCTTGAGATATGTGTTTAATTTCTTACCTTCTAGAAAATTTAATCGTGGATAAAGTTTCCTACCCAATTTTATTCATTGCCCTTACTTTCATTGCTATTTATAATATAACATGAACATTGAACTAAAAATATACATTTTTCTTAAAAACATAATCTTAATTTAATAAAAATAATTTTAGTTATAATTATTGATGAAATAATTTAATTATTTATTTACATAGTGTGAATCAAATCCGTAGAAAATAGATAGTAAATTTTATTATTATGTTTTGAGAAATAAAATTTGTTGAAATTTATATATTATATAAAAGAATCACTTTATTTACATTTTTTTTTGTTGGGTAATAGGCCAAAGTCGATACTTTATCACCTTATTTATAATATTATGAATAGATAATTAAAAAAAATTAAAATGGAAATTTATTTGTTATTATTTCTATATTCTAAATTCATATTTCTTAAGTTTTAAAATTGTGAAAAATATTTTATGGCTATTTGATTGGCCAAAAAAAATTGACACAAATTTCATTCACTACAACAAACACTTTATTACACAAAATTTCCATACATAATCTAGATCAATGGGGTAGCTTCCATAATATAAAGATCTAAATAAATATAAAATGTATGCCCCAGCCATAAGGGGTGCAACAAGGCAGCACAAAGGTGTGTTATAAAAAAAATAAGTTACATATCATAAAAAATATTTTAGAATTAATTTGTTGTGCATAAACGAAGAACTCCTCATGGATAAAATTTAACTTTAGCCTTTTTTTTCCTTTTTGGAAGATGACATTAGTATAATTTGGTGTATTCTTGAAGGAGACCTTTTCGTCTTGACCTATATCTATGCATGCTCAAATGGGGAGGAGGCAACTAAATTTTGATACACCTCATTTAGGGGGGATTTATCCTCATATCCTCTAAACAAACTAGATCAACATGATCATCACCCTTCCTAAATGTCCCATTATGTAGTGATTCTTTTAAACAAGCAACAATAAATGTTGGTAGGATGTGATTGCTTCTCCTTGAGAAAATATTGGATATCTATATAAGAACAATGTAATATGCATCTGAAGTAAAAACCCTTGTACCTTGCACATGTTGTTTATTTTGGGAGAGAAATAGAAGTTCCAAGTGAACAAGTTGGCAAAGGGAGCTAGAAGAGCTTGAAACCATCTTAGGGTAAATTAGATAATGGTTAGATTTGGCATCAATGCACCACATGGGAGTCTTGTGAGAGACCTAAATTGAGGTAATTAATTCCTTTGAAGAAGTAATCATCAATCATATCTATAGAGAGGCAAATCTTATGATAGATCATTTGGAAAATTCATTGTTAGATGGAATTGAATTCAGAATTTTGGGACCGGTTGGAAAACTCTTGTTCTCTCCATGGGTGGTTAGATTTGAAATTTGAGCTTTATTTCTTTGCGGTATAACTATTGGAAAGGGTAAAAATTCTTAGGGATAGATTGTGTCAAGTTTATAATTGGAAGTAGATGCTTGTTCTCAATTTCCCCAAGGGTAGTTGATGTTGAATTTTAGATTCTTATTTCTCTATGTTATAGTTGTTTGATAGGGGTTGAAAAAGATAAGCATTCATAGGAGTAGACAACATTGAATTCCTAATCTAGAAGTATATGTTTGTTCTCAATTTTCCTATGAGCAGTTAATTTTCTTTTTAATTCTTAGTGTCCTAAGTTCTAGCCATTTGATTGGGGTTGAATGTGGTTGGTAGTGTGATTAGAGAAAGTAGGCAAGTAGCTAAGGTGGCCTATTCCCACTTTATGGCCCAACTATCTATTCTTGTCATTAAAACAAAAATAAAACACCATACATAATATGAGGCTTGATAATTATACCTCTTATATTGATATCTTGATCTATTGAGTACATTCCTTATATCTGATTTATACTTTCTATCTTCTATTCACTATTCTTCTATTCCCCTCATCATCTTTTTAACCTCATTGGCAACTACCTACTTATATATCCTATTAGGGATGCAACCCCTAGATGATATCCCTAAGAATAATCTCTTTCCTTAGTTACATATTCAGGAACTGTGTTAACAGATCACACCCTTATCTCTCTAGACCGGTGTTTGTATTCTATTTTTTTATCAACAATAACTATATTTAAACTAAATATAGTTTTCTTCTATATGTAATATTCACATAAATAAGAATGTCCTTTATTTTGATGAACCTATCTATTTGTATGTTTTTATTATAAGTTGCAACCCAAATAAAAGTTAGAACAAGAAAAAATTGTTCCTAACACCTAATATTTGAGCTTATCAATCAAGCTCTATATCAAATTAAAAGAAGTAGAAATGTAAAATATGCTCAATATATTAATTTATGACATAAGGTATGTGAAAAAATAATAATTGCAAGAAAATAAACACAAAAATCATACCACATCTTAGTGATTTGTGCAAAGAAAACCCTTTAAAGAGAAAGATCCCAATCCAAAGAAACTTAATGTGTTATTCAATATCAAATGGTAGAAGAGATTTTTCTAAAATTTTGCTCCCAAACAATACTGAGGATTAAAGAATAAATTGAATTAGAAGAAAATGTCAATCCTCAAAAGATGCCCTTCGATGAGGATTCCTTATTTTCAAGATCTCCTCCTTTATTATGTTCCCTTCTTATCCAAATTTCATTCAATTATTTACACATGACTAATTTGAATCTATTATTTGTCTTTATTTCTTAAAGAATTACAAACATAAGCTAAAATATTGTCATAACATCACATCATTTTATTTATATATCATCATCATACCAAAAACTCATCATCACATAAACACAAACTGAAATCAAATTATTGATAAAAGATGTCCTTGCAATAATCAGTTATCCATATACACATACTATACCCCATCTCTCACGACTATGACAAAATATGAGGACAAAATGCATATTCTCTTACGACTATGACAAAATATGAGAACAAAATTTAAAAGTGGTCTAGGAGCTGGAGGCTATAACAAAACGAATCCCTCTGGATGCCCTTCTGCTCTCCCTTGTGCCTCTCTCAAGCTAACATTCTCCATTGTCAATGCATCCATCCTCTACGGTACTTGTATATCTGATACTCTCATCTGACGAAGTGTATCGAGCTCTCCTCGCAAACGATCTTGCTCTGTTTTGAGTCCATCTATCTTAGCACATAGTTGCTGCATACGATCTTGCTCTTGTTTGAGTCCATCTATCTTAGCACATAGTTTTTGCATCTCTATCTGATAAATTGTATCGAGCTCTCCTAGCACACGATTTTGCTCTACTTTGAGTGAATCTATCTTAGCACATAGTTGTTGCACAGGATGTTGCTCTACTTTGAGTGCATTTATCTCAGCAAATGGTTGTTGCACACGATCTCGCTCTAATTTGAGCGCATAATTCGTAGCACATAGTTGTTGCACCTCTATCTGCATTTGTCTCTCCCTCTCTCGGGCCTGATCAGGTTGGATCTGCAGACTATTCCGTTCTGCTTCAGCTTGGTCTCTCTCAATTAGGGCCACACCTCTCACAAACTCTGCCCTTGCTAATCTCTCATAAAGTTGATCCATCTCTACCATAGCAGCATATATTTTTTCCGTGGCCCTATCGCACTCTGGAGTGTTCGCTGCGAAACACAAACACCAAAAAATGTTAGTTCCATGTATCTCGAATCACAAGAAGCTCTAACTATTTTCTAAACACATACTCATCTATGTTTATGAAAACTCAGCGCGCGCAAAAACATATTTGATTTATGTGATTATTAACAGATGTGACTGTGGTGTAATGACTATCAGGTTAATTCAGCAGTGGTTACATTTAGAATTCTTAAAAAATGTGATCTAATCCTGCCTGAGATATCTAAAAGGAAAAGAAAAGAACATTTCAAGGCAGCCTATAATCTCTGCCAACATTCCGAAAACTAAGAAACCTTTAAGGTTGACCATAACCTAGAAAATTTAATTATCAAACAGTAAATGGCAAACCATAATGCAGTAACTACGAAAGAGAGACTTACCAGTTACTGAAGATGCAGTTCTTGTTGCAGATGCCTCTGAAGACGATAAGGTAAAACGGGGATATGCAGCGGAATTGGTAGTGGAAGTTGGTCCTGATGAAAATGACATCCCAGATGTTGGTACGGTTACAGCAGCACAAGTAGTGGTCTGTGCTAGTGCAGTCCCTTCACCAGATAAAGGAATTGTAATTGTAGGTGCACTGGTGGTTGATGAAGACGAAGCAACAGTGCAAAACGCATTTGATGGTTGCGATACAGAGGAGGATTGAGTTGCTGAGGAAGTGGGCGGATTTCCCAGCTGAGTGTTGGAAGGCGTGGGTGGAGTAAATGCTATGCCCGGAGTGCGGAAAGACAGATCCACATCCAGAGCAGAAGATTGCGAAGGGATTGCAAAGAATGGCGTAGGTGGACAAACCGAAGGGGCGTCGAAGAGAGCCGTAGAAGGGTAAGCCGTAGTGCCGCCGAAGAGAGGCGTAGGCGCGTAACCCGCAGTGGCGATGAAGGGGGCACCAGGGGCGTAAGTCGCAGTGACGCCGGGGAGAGGCGTAGGTGTATCAGCCGCAGTGACTGATACGGGGAATTCAAATCCTCTGTTCGCCATGGCTAAAGTTCAAGTAATGCCGAAAAAGGATTAAAATTGAAAACTGAATCCTTGAACCCTAGGGTTTTGTAAAATAAACAATCTGTTGTTCCTGTAAGCGTGTTACCTGATTTGGTTTGTTAAAGCATTCTCCACTAGGATTTATATGATATCATAGGACACCAGTTGGGTTGGGTAGGATTGGCCGACCATATAGTAATAGAGGATTTATTATTTTATTTTAAAAAAATCTTTAAGATTTCAAGCGGAAACAAATTAACCTTAATTCACAACGTAGGGCTAGTGTATATTTGTGCTAATTATTTATTATAATTTTGCAGTATTGTTAGTTGAAAATTATATTATTTTAATTATATTTGAGTCTTATAAATTATAACTATTTTATTTGAAGAAAATGATATTTAATTATGAAATATTAATTATAATTATAATTTTAATAATATAGTATTAACAAATTATTTAGGTTATTTAGTGTGGCTATTGTTTATTAAATTTAAGTATATCTCATTGTTATCGTATCTATGGCTTGTAGAATGATACTTTGGGGGAAGGCAATTAGTTCTTTAATGACATTTGAACTGGCTTAGTCTCAAGTCTTATAATTGACAACATATATAGTAGGGTTTCTTTTATAAAATATATAAAATGTGAGTTTGTTTTTTAATCTGCAAAGTAGTTTTACTATGTTCTCTTGGTTTTGTATGAGAGCATCGAGGCAAAACAAAGCATTTGGTATTTCATTTATTGAGAAAGATACTAAACTTGGATTTTGACGAAAATCTTACATACTAGTTGAATCATCTTGTCCCCAATTTTGCATCACTTGATATAAACTTAATTGTGGTTCATATATTGTAGAGAGCTAAAACATAATATAGAATATAGTATAATAGATGAAATTTAATGTTCATGGGATTTTGGGATTTTAAAAAGAAATGGATGACATGTCATTAGCCAATAGAATATTTACTCTTATGAATAAATAAAAGTGTACTTCAATTTTTATAATTTTTAATAAAAATGTTTGTAATAGTTACCCTTACATATAACTATTAGTCGACGGACAACTAAATCATAATATAGAATATAATATAATAGATGAAATTTAAGATGAAATAGTTTAATTATTTATTTGCGTAGTGTGAATCAAATCCCTATAAAATAGCTAATAAATTTTATTATGTTTTCAGAAATAAAATATGTAGAAATTTTATATTATATAAAAGAGTCACTTTATTTACATTTTTTTTGGCTGGGTAATGGGTCGAAGCCGATATTTTATCACTTTATATATAATGTTATGAATAGATAATGAAAAAAATTAAAATAGACATATATTTGTTATTATTTCTATAGTCTAAATTCACATTTCTTAAGTTATAAAATTGTGAAAAATATTTTATAGCCATTTGATTGGCCAAAACAATTTGAGACAAATTTCATTAACTACAACAATCACTTTTTTAGACAAAATTTCCATACATAATCTAGATCAATGGGGTAGCTTCTATAATATAAAGATCTAAATAAATATAAAATGTATGCCCTAGCCATAAGGGGTGCAACAAGGCAACACAAAGGTGTGCTATCAAAAAAATAACTTACATATCATAAAAAATATTTTGGAAACAATTTTTTGTGCACAAAAGAAGAACTCCTCATGGATAAAATTTAACTTTAGCATTTTTTTTTTCTTTTTTGGAAGATGACATTAATAGAATTTGGTGTATTCTTGAAGGAGACCTTTTCCTCTTGGCCTATATCCATGTATGCTCAGATTGGGAGGAGAAAACTAAATTTTGATCCACCTCATTTAGGGGGAATTTCTCCTCGTATCCTTTAAAAAAACTAAGTCAACATGATCATCGCCCTTCCTAAATGTCCCATTAAGTAGTGATTCTTTTAAACAAGCAACAGAAAATGTTGGTAGGATGTGATTTCTTCTCCTTGAGAAAAGATTGGATCTCTATATAAGAACAATGTAATATGCATCTCAAGTAAAAATCCTTGCACCTTGCACATGTTGTTTATTTGGGGAGAGAAATAGAAGTTCCAAGTGAACAAGTTGGAAAAGGGAGCTAGAAGAGCTTGAAACCATCTTAGGGTAAACTAGATAATGGTTAGATTTGGCTTCAATGCACCACATGGGAGTCTTGTGAGACACCTAAATACAAAACTTTAACTATTTACATAATGATTTATGATGAATTGTAAAAAAAGCCTCCTACATCTAAATCAACATGATCATCACCCTTCCTAAATGTCCCATTAAGTAGTGATTCTTTTAAACAAGCAACAATAAATGTTGGTAGGAAATGATTGCTTCTCCTTGAGAAAAGATTGGATATCTATATAAGAACAATGTAATATGCATCTCAAGTAAAACCCCTTGCACCTTGTAAATGTTTATTTGGGGAGAGAAATAGAAGTTCCAAGTGATCAAGTTGGTAAAGGGAGCTAGAAGAGCTTGAAACCATCTTAGGGTAAACTAGATAATGGTTAGATTTGGCATCGATGCACCACATGGGAGTCTTGTGAAACACCTAATTATAAAATTTTAACTATTAACATAATGATTTATGATGAATTGTAAAAAAAGCCTCCTACATCTAAAATAATTATTTCCACAATCTACATATTTCCACTAGAGTCTCTTGCCAACTTTCAATGAGATCTCAACTAGGAGGCCCATCGACAAATCCATCTCTACACAAAATCAAGCACACGTGGTGCTTGCGTAATTGATTGGTTCTTTTACAAAACATGTAAAATTACCCAAACCATTTTCAGTCATTCTCAAACAGTTCAAGTCCCAAAAATGGAAGGGAGATCATTTGATATTCATCTTTTCTTTCACTGATGGTGTTTGTCAAGGTTGTGTGCTTGGTAAGAATGTCAAGGATTCTTTTACTTTGAGTAGAGCCCATCGTGCTAAAGTACATTGGAGCTAGTGCATAGTGACCTCATGTTCTTTCTGACTCCATCTTTTTGGGGGCCAAATATGTGCTTACATTGAATAATGACTTCTCTAGGCATACATGGGCGTAATTTCTAAAGTACAAGACTGATGTCTTTAATTAAATTAGGATATATGAGGCATTTATAGAGAAGTATTCTAGTCTTTCTATTAGACAGATATGCATAGATAATGACAAGGAGTATGTCAATCTAAAATTCCAAGACTTTTATTTTGAGCATGACATCCTTTTTGGCTACTCTTCTAGGGAGAATTTGAACTGCTAAATGGTTTAGGAGAATAACCTTTGAAGGTTCATCTAAATTTGTTTTGTTAAAACTGATCCCCATTCAATTATACTAGAATATATTATGTTTACACAAAGAAGCAACATTCTCCTGGGCTTCTCTTCAAGGGAGAATTTTAACTACTCAATGGTTTAGGAGAATAGGCTTTGAAGGTCCATCTATATGTGTTTTATATGAACACCATGATTAGTCATTCAATCATATCCTTTTAGGTTGTTTATTCCCAAAAATAGTAGAGATGGTTTTGTGCCAAACTAGGATGAATCACTACTCTTCCTAATGACATCCTTAACCTTTTTAAAAGTTGGTCAGAGTTGAATCAGAATTGTATATATGGAGGTCTATTGATTATTTTCCCCTTCATTATCTTATGGAAACTATGGAAAGAGAGAAACTAAAAAAATTTCCAAGGAAAGAAGTTGATTTGGGGGTCATTCATCAATAAGGTGGAAGTTGTTAATGTGGAAGTGATGAATAGTAGAATTGGAAGTCAAATGAAAAGGGAAGTTTAATTTTCAAATTAGAATGGCTCTATTAGAATGAAAGGGTTGGGATTGAAGATTCCTCTTTACATTGGTATTGAGGATCAAATAAGTAAAATAACAAGGGAAAATTGTGTTTGGTCCACTCCTAAGATAGGTTGGGCTAAATTGAATTTTGATAGTGCTTCTAGAGGTAATCATGGAACCTTTGGAGCTGGTTGTGTAGTTAATACCTATAATGGATCAATTTTAGCTAAGTTGGAAAAGCATCTAAAAGATGACACAAATAACATAGCTAACCTCAAAGCTCTACTTGAAGGGGTACTTCTTTACAGAGAATTAAACAGAAAGCTTTCAAAAATATAAATGGATTTCACCATAATAATCAATGCCTTGAGGGCGGGCTCTTATACAAATTAGATGCTCAATTGATTGCTTGGGAAACAAATGGAGGTGGTTAATTCCTTTGAAGAAGTAGTCTTCAATCATATCTATAGAGAGGCCAATCTTATGACAGATCGTTTGGAAAATTCATGGTTAGATGGAATTGAATTCAGAAATTTGGGATCGGTTGGAAAACTCTTGTTCTCTCCATGGGTGGTTAGATTTGAAATTTGAACTTTAGTTGTCTGTTGTATAACTATTGGAAAGGGTAAAAATTCTTAGGGTTAGATGGCACTAACTTTATAATTTGGAAGTAGATCTTGGTTCTCAAATTCCCCAAGGTTAGCTAATTTTGAACTTTAGATTCTTATTGCTTTATGTTCTAGTTGTTTGATAGGGGTTGAAAAAGGTAATCAATCTTAGGAGTAGATAGCATTGAGTTCTTAATCTAGAAGTATATGTTTTTTCTCAATTTTCCTACGAGCAGTTAATTTTTAATTTTTAATTCTTATTGTCCTATGTTCTAACCATTTGATAGGGGTTTAATGTGGTTGGTAGTGTGACTATAGAAAGAAGGCGAGTAGCTAAGGTGGTCTATTCCCACTTTATTTCCTAGCTATCTCATTAATTTTTCCACCTAGTTATTTTGGCAACTTGGCTATTTGCGCTCATTAATGTTCCTTTGAGATGATGGTTAGTGCGTTTCAACTTAATGGATGGATTGATAAGGTTTTTTAGTGGATAAATCATTTAGCAAGGGATAAATTTGGTTCATTTCAAGCTCTTTCTAATTTGGCCATTGATTAAATTTGGTAAACCTTCTCAAGTCTGTATCCAAGTACCAACTCATATGCATCAATGACTCTCTTGACTCTCCCCTATCAATATATTCGTATAATATTTGGTTGTCTTTTGATTTGACATTCCCTTCTTTCAACAATGCATTTTGAGAATTCTTTTATGATTCCCTTCTTCAATAATTGAAATTGGCATGTTGAGCAAGCCTACCTTCAAAGTTATTCATTCAAAAAGTAGGTTAAGAATATTGCTAAATTATCTCTATGGTTTGGCTATTTCTTTAACCAAGTCTATCCTTAAGCTATATTTTTCTTGTCATTTCCTTCTTCTTCCTGATGGATACCTCTATCACTTTGATTGCTTTGAAAAGGTAAATGGATTTCCTTGGGCTGATAACTCATAAGTGGCTCTGTTAAATGGTTGAACACTCTCATAAGCTCTTCTCCCATGTATAAAATTGTGTCCTTGGAGGTGAATTCATTAGATGAAATCACAGAAATAAAGCCAATACTGATATTCCTACCTTTTTTATTGCCATGACTCTCTCGGTTAATGAATGAAGGGTGGTAGTGGAAGCTCTCTACAAAAGGGTCTTTAAAGAAGATTTTTTGCTTGAATTAGATAAGCTTTTGCTATGCATTGACAAAGACTTAACAATCCCCTACAAAATACATTACACTATCAGAATGGAGGATGATGTTCCTACTCCCCAATTTCGAATTCTCACAGTCTAGAACAAAGCCTTTTGGGATCTCAAAATTTCAATTGTGCAGAGAAGCATCCAATTTATTAAACATCTGTTGGGGTTTATGTAGGATGGCCTTATTGGTTCCAACATGACCAATGATAATATAAATGAGTCAAAGTACTGGGTGCTTGATTAAATATACGAAAGATTTGACACCTCTTTCCAACCCTAGCACCAATCTGAATCTTAATACCTTAATGCTACTTCTGTAAACGATTATAGTTATGAGTTTCTTTTATTTATTTCAAAAAAAATCTATAAATTCAGTTATCGAAGTTTAGAAGAAAACTATTGTTTGGAGATATGCTTATGTAACTTTGATAACTGAATTTGAATTGTTAAAGTATCTTTGATTATAGTTGAGCTACACACAACATACATACAATCCACAGTATGCTTCAAACATAAAGATGATAAATACGCATAGCTACACACAACCTGATATAAGATGAAACCAAATTGCTTTCAATGCCCTTTTTCTTCCTCTTTGTGGTGTCCAGGAACCTTCTCTTCGATCTTTTCGGCCTCTTCTTCAGCCTTGCCATGACCGTGTTCTTCTTCTTCCTTGTCAAGTCGTCCGTGAAGCTTTGACTTGTTTTTCTTCTTCTGTCCCTTTTCATCTTCTTCTTCATCGCTAGGCTGTACACACATTCATTTCATCAGATCAGAGATATTCCAGTGAACTTATCAACTGGAATGTACAATGTTTTGATGAACAACGAAAGTAATTAATGCGGAGTTACAGAACATAGGATGCAAAAGTAGAATGTAGATCATTTTTGAAAAGTAGAGAATGTACATTAAATAAATTTGATCACAAAAAACAGAATTCAGATAGACAAATTATCAAATAACAATGGATAGACAGTTATTTCATCAGATCTGTCTATATAAACATGTTAAGGAAGTCATAGCCGGCCAACCAAAACTTACAAAGGTGTTGGTGTGGTGCAGCTCTTCGTGTGTCTTCTTCTCATTTTCGCCATGGAACTTGTCCTCGTACAGAGAAGCTGGGCGAACCTCGCCTACGAGTCCCTGCTTAACCGTGTTCCCCCCTTTGTGTGTCTTCTTCTCACCTTCGCCCTCATGAGACATAAGAGCAGGGTGAACCTCATGAGACACAGGAACAGGGTAAGGCTCTCCTATGTGATCATGAGAGACAGGCGTGGGATGAACCTCACCTACACCTACGTGTCCCTGCTCATGCGTAGATACAACCGCTACGTGTGGATCCACAACAATTCCATGCTGCTGATGTGTCTTCTCTTCTTCCTTCTTCCCAAACAAGCCGAACAACTCTGCTACATTTTGCTTCGCCATTGCAAGAAAAACAGACAATACCTCAAAAGAAAATATAGACAGAATAGTCTCGAGTATCTGAAAAGGTTGGATGTAGAAATACTGTGGAGCGAACGACGCGGATTGCTAGTGCAGCTAGAACGTGGGTGGGCTCAGAAACATAAACATTTCCTGTCAAAAATTTCGAGATCTATGGAATCTGAAATGCATACGTTGTGTTTCAGAAATACGTGGCAATTAAATTTTTTTACCCGCTTGCTGCTACCTAAGCTTAGCAAATTTCCTGTACAAAATATCGTAACGGGACAGTTTACCTAATTTGACCACTATGCTCTCCGAGCTCTACGTAACGCAGTCCAAGTGCTCTAGGTGCAATCTGAAACATGTGCGTTATGAAGTAGTGGAATCTAAGTATGGCATGTGCATAAGAGGTATATTCATTTCAGAATTAATTTCCTTGTGACAGGCATAACACTCCATTATGAAAATGTGATGAATTACAATTGGTAGGTAGTGGTGAGTACGTGACATATAACTAGCTTACATATATTTGGTTTTAATCATATATATATATATATATATAAAATATGCCAAGAGATATCTTTATCGAGGCGTCGATAAGAGTTCAGAGTACTTGATAAAAATAGGCGCCTCGAGAAGGATATCTCTCGGCATATATATATGTGTGATTAAAATCAAATATATGTAAGCTAGTAGCAGTCGCGGCGCAACATGAGAAACAATAAAAAAAATCAAAATAGAACTATATAATATTATATTATTAATGTTTCTTGTAATAATATGTAATATTATTGTTGCAATTATTATTATTATTTTCTATTTGTTTGTTCTAAAATAAATTATATTACAATATTATTATATTATTAGGTTAAGCAAATGCTAAAATCTAAGATATATTGAACTTTATTTAATTGTGAGTATTATGGTTATGGTTAGAATTAGAGTTAAGGTTAGTGTTATGGTTAGGGTTAAGTTTTAAATCATGGTTCGAGTTAGATTTATGATTAGTGTTAGGGTTATGATAATGTTTAGGGTTTATATCATGGTTAGGGTTAGCATCAACGTTGGGGTTTGGTTTTGGTTTAGGATTATGGTTAGCATTAAGGTTTAGGATTATAGTTAGGATTATGGTTAGGGTTAGGGTTAGGGTTATGGTTTAATATTAGGGTTAAATTTATGGTTAAGGTTAGGGTTTAGTGTCAGGGTTACAATTATAGCTGAGGGTATGGTTAGGATTAGGATTTAGTTTATGGTTATATTTTGGATTACGGTTAAGGTTAGTATTATGGTCAGGGTTAAGGTTTATATCATGGTTAGGGTTAGGAATATGATAACGGTTAGGGTGTATATCATGGTTAGGGTTCGCATCAAGTTTTGGTTTTCATATAATATCACAGTTAGGGTTAGGGTTAGTATTAGGGTTAGTCTTAGTGATTATAATTATGGTAACATTTAAAGATTATAAATAAAATTAGGATTAGGGTTAGGGTTAGGGTTAATATTGCATTGAAAGATAGTCTATGATGATAGCTATGAAAGTTAGGGGTTGGGTCAGGATTAGAGTTGTTAGGGTTAGGGTCTAGATTAGAGGGACTTATAGTATTATAGATAAAATAATAGTTATAATTGGTTTTAGTTAACAATTAGAGTTATTATTGTTGGATAATGCTTGGGGTAAGGGTTTAGGTTCAGGTTCAATTAGAATCAGTATTAGGGTTAGGGATAGGGTTTAATTGGGATTAGGGTTAGCATTACAACTAAATTGAGGTTACAGTTAGTGTTATGACTTAGGAAGGGTTAGGATTTAAGGATAAAGTATTTTGTTAGGGTTATGGTTAGGATTAAGTTTTAGGGTTAAGACTAAGTATTATTGTTAGGGTTAGGGTTTAGGGTTACAATTAGGTTAAGGTTAGGGTCTAGTGTTATGGTTAGGGTTAGGGTTATAATTATAATTAGCATTAGTGTTAAAGATTATAATCATTTCTTATAATTAAAATTAGAGTTAGGATTAGGTTTAGAATTAGGGTTAGGGTTAGGGTTAGGGTTATAATTATAATTAGTGTAAGGGTTATAATTTATGAGTTGCTACTTTGAATTTATAAGATTGTAAAGTCTATATATCTTCAATATTTTGTTATGATATTTTGAGTTAATTTTACTATTAAATGCTAACGAAATTGAAATAATAATAAATTAGAATACATTGTATTAAATAGAATATAATAAATATAATGTATTAATAACATTTGAGAAGGTTAACATTTGTTAAATAATAATCATTTTACAATTTTAACAATATTCATAATGATCAAATTTTTGTCAGTATAAGAATGAACATGTAGAAATTTTAGTATATTTGAAAATAGGAGATTTACAAAAATTTGCAAGTAAAAGAAATTGCATTCGTAAATATTTAAAATGAAAATATTAATGATTGTGGCCACCATACATTCATACAATCCATTGGCATGGTAAATAATGGTATATAATTATGATACTTACTTTTTTCAATAAGAAGTTGTGGGTTAAAGTGTGACAATTGGATCATATGAATCACTCTTCCTTGAATATTATTTAATGATATTGTTTCTCCCACAATTAATATGCTTCCATTGTTATGGATTGCTACTCTAAGAATTGTTCTTGGTAAATTGATGTGTAAAGGAGACCATATATTTCTTTGTTGACTTTCTTTATTATCTTTGTCTAACATCCATTTTCTATAGTATTCTTTATCAAATAGTAGCAAGTAATTGTAACATCTAGATAGTTCCCAAGATGTTGAAAACTCTTCCAATGAATCATAACATCGTAATAGTTTTCATAAGATTTCCTTTGTACTTCTTCTAAGTTGAAACTTGTTATTGGTAGGTACTTTGTCATAGGATCCACCGGTGATGGTAATATCATGAGATTTAATGTAGCATAATCAAATTCGATGACCTCACCATTGTTTGAATGCTTTCTCATCTAGTAAAATCTACCTTTATAACAAAAACCTCTTCTGAAAGGATAGTAACAATTTTCAACAAATAGTTGAGTCCACGCATCAAATTTTGACTCGTAAATATCAATATAGAATCAACCATTCGTAGTCCTCTAGTACTATCCAAGCAAGATTACAATTTGATTGATCAAATAAATAAAACTAATTGCCATGAAATCAATATGTAAAGTGCTTGTGATTTTTCTTATACTCAAAAGTTCTATCCAAGTTGGATTACTTGCATTAGATTTATTATATATGTAGAAATAAAAATTATTGTCTTTTATCCATTTAAAACAATAATATATATCATCTAAAACCGCCTGAATGCATTTATAATAGTTTGGAATCTTTGTTGTTGGTAACATATAGACATCTGCATCACCTTCAATAATCCATGATTGTATCGCTTTGGACCCAAAAGGAAAAAAAGTACAAAATGAAATTACATCTATGAGGAGAATGATCTTGAAATATGTTTTCAAGATGATTAGGTAAAGTAAGTAACACATTCCATCTCCTACAAACCAATCTCATTCTTGATAATTGCCTTATAGACAATTTTGATATAATCATCAACAACAAATTTTTGGGTAGGTTATCCCACGTGTATTTTATTGTCTTCCAGTAAATGATACCTACAAGATTTCAAAATTTGATGTTATTTTAGTAACATTTGATAAAATTATAAAGCACTGAGATGGGGGTGTGAATCAGTGAAAGCAAAACTAGTAACACTTTAAATGTCGACTGGTAAAAACACTTAATCAATTTACTAAAGAATTTGCATATAATACAAAGTGTTAAAACAACTTTCACAATAATCCAAACATCCAATATAACACAAGTATCTATACATGGAAAACCCAACTGGGAAAAACCACGGTGAGATGGAACTCACAAGTTAACTATCTGCAGAAATAGGTAACTGATAGGTTAAGGTCTACAAATTCTCTGTTAGGAGCAGATCATGTTAGAGATCCCAATCCTTGTTAGGATCTATACCTAGTTAAAGGTAATCTCAATAGAGGATTTAGATCCCAGTTAATGAATCACCTTGTTAGAGGATTTGTACAATAAAACTTGTTAGAGCTTGCCTGGTTAAGGGATTTAATTGTTGTAGTTGTTAGAAAACAAAAATTAAAATGATCTAAGAAATAGCACTTTGTGCTTGATTAGATCTTTTTCTGCTAATACATTATTGTATCACTGACATACTCTACAACTTGTTCAACCAATCGTACCAAGTCCAACTCATAACATAACTTGCATCTTCTATATCAAATAACTCTTTACAATGTCCTTTTATAGACATTAGATTTCAAATCGGCTCCTGAACCCCAACACAATCTCCTAGGTTCACTAAATCTGGACAAACTTCCTTTACACATCACAAATAATCGCAAAAATGTCGGTTGGTGGTAACACATCACAACTAGTCATAACTCATCACACAATCTGGGAAACCAGTTATAACAATGATACTAGTTTAGTGTTGACCGCTTGATACTCATATACTGATTCACTTGAATTCACTTTGGATGATTGTCCCCATACTTCTCCTTGTGTTTAGCTGCTGCATGACAAACTGGTAACTCTGGAATTGATCGAAACCGATCATCACAATTTCATATACTAGTTAGCTTAATATATTGGTTTAGACATCTTCATACCAATTCAAATTCAACTATACATGTGATACCGGTTAACAATGCATATGACTCAATAATACCGGTTTGCATTAACTAATATGACTATGCCAATATGAACATATGTGTGTGCCATTAATGACAACACATAAAGTCATCCAATACAAAAATCATCATCAAGCCAACAACTTTTTGTTTAAAATAATATTTAATATACAATGATAAGTGAGATTTCGATTAAAAATATGTTATGTAAACTATTATGATAAGTATAACCATTGCTAGGGATAGTTGTTGCATACAAAAAAGGTTTTTAAATATAATATATCTATCATAAATCTTGAACTTTTATTAGAAAAAATGTATTGGAAATAATTATTACAATACAACATGCAAAATGAAATAGTCAATTGAATACATATTTATGTATACTATTTGTAATGAGTATTGAATATTGCTTTTAATTTAATTTTTATATATAAATGAAATATAATGTATTGATTAAAAAAATTTGTACATCAGTTATTTTCCATTGCTTTCAGCTTCTATTCTTCTTTTTTGGTACTTTCAATTTATTTTCCCTTTTTCATTTTTCCATATCTTTCAAATGTGAATGGTGGCATAATTCATAGTCCTTGTAAGGACTTCATGTGAGATATTTCTATAAATGTAAGTCATGTTATTTCTATTGGTCCTATATCAATAGTGTCTTTGTCAAGTGTCAATCCTTGAGATTTGTATATCGTTAGCACCCATGATAAACACAATGGTATCTATGAAGAAATTCCCCTTTCAATTATTGTAATTGGAACTACAAATTGATGGTGATCATCGAATGGTATGCCCGAGTAATTATCAAATTCAACTGATACATATCGTGGTAGTTCTAGTGGACCACTTCCAAGTGTATATACAATTTTTTGAATGTTTTCAAGAGATCCATTTACAAGTCATTCTTCAATCCATATATTTTATGTTAGCATAACCCTTTCATTCTTATACAATAATTGTTCAATATTAAGTTCATCGTCTATTCCTCCTTCAACATCATTAAAGCTTCTTGTTCTTCTAGCACTACTACATGCCACTAGATTTTGCAATGAGTGTAGTTTCCTTTTGTTGTGGTTGCGAACATTATCATTTGTTGAAAATAAATGTGCACCATTGTCAAACTCCTGGTTGTTTGTTGCATCAGTTGTTGTATTAGAACATGTGATTAACAACATCTAGTCATCTATGGTAGGTTTTGCATCCCTTATCTTTGTTAGAAATAGGCTGAATTTTTGTTGCTCACCGTTTTGTCCATCTTGCCAAAAGATATGATCTAAAGTGATATTATTTTTAAATTATTTCCACAATAACTTTTATCTTCTTTTACTTTGATACGGTGGCCTATCATTGACTACTGGCAATTGTCCAAGATCCCCAACCCAAATAATAGATATTCCTGAAAATAGTTTCGGATGATTGAGTATTTGAGTTCATATATGTTGTATGTAAGAATTGACATATTTACTGAAAAACAAATTGAAATTCATAAGAATTTAATAGAAAAATCTCGATTCAATCACATACCTGTAAATGTTCAATTTTCACTTTGTGAAAAATCACTGGCAATTGTCCAAGATCCCCAACCAAAATAATAGATATTCCTGAAAATAGTTTTGGATGATTAAGTATTTGAGTTCATATATGTTGTATGTAAGAATTGACATATTTACTGAAAATCAAATTGAAAAATCACATACCTACAAATGTTCAATTTTCACTTTGTGAAAAAACTTGACGTAATCTCGAATCTATGTTTTCAATTAACTTTTCATCGATAAAGCTCATTTCATCAATCAATATGTATATAACATTTGCCATTTCTTCTTGGAAGATTGTTAATCTTGTTCCCTCAAGTTCTTTGAAATCTCTTAATGGGATTAGTAATTTGGCATGACAAGTAGAGGAGATCGATTTGGTCTTGACACATTTTGAAGTGCTTGGTTTATAGTGCATGGGTGGCTAGAAGATGTTGAGTCCCACTTTTGGGCAAAAAGTGGAAGTGTTTTCTTTGCTTTTGATGTAGATTGACATCATATTATTAATTTTTCTATAAACCTAAAAACAAAAATGTTATTGAAGTTTTACCGAACCTCAGTATTTTAGGTTTACATACCACTCTTGACTAATAAATAAAAGAAAAATAGTAAAATTAATCTTATCACTATGAATTTTACATTTTTGAAATCAAGACACTGAGAAATCTAATGGGTTTTTGTTTATGTTGGCTTGATGATGATTTTTGTATTGGATGAATTTATATATTGTAATTGATGGCACATATATACACACACATATGTTCATATTGTCATAGTCATCTTAGGTAAGTCAAACTGATATTTTCTAAGTCTTAATATTGTAAACCGGTATCATATGTATAGAGAAAGTCCAACCAGTATGAAGGTGTCTAAACCGGTATATGTAGACAACTGGTATGTGCAGGTAAGAAAATTGGTTTTTGGTCAATTCCATTATTACGCATTTCGAGATGTAGTGGAGAGAGACAAGGAGGTGCATGGAGACAATTGATATATGAGTTTGATGTGGTGAACACTAAAATGGTATAGGCATTTAAACCAGTTTTCCCTCATTGTGTGATGAGTTATCATCGGTCTTGATTTGTTACCACCAACCAACATTTTTGGTGGTGATCTTTGATGTGTTATGAAAGATTGTCCAAATACACAGAACCTAGGAAATTGTGTTAAGGTTCTTGAAGTCAACATGAAATCTAATGTCTATAAAAAGACATTCTGATGAGTTATTTTCATATGCAAGATACAAGTGATGTTATGAGTTAGAGTTGACGCGATTTGTTGAAGGAGTTATAGAGTGTGTCAATGATGCAATATTGAGTGAGCATAAAAGGATCTATACAAGCAGAATGTGCTATTTCTAGATCATACCACTTGTTGTTTTCTAATCACTACAGTAGTTAAATCCCCTAACTGGGTAAACTCTAATAGGCTTCATTGTACAAATCTTCATAGAAGGTGATTCATTAACTTGGATCTAAATCCTCCACTGAGGTTACCTTTAACCAGGTATATCTCCTAATAGGGCTTGGGAGCCCAAGTAGGATTCACTCTCAAGAGAGAACTTTTTAGACCCTAACCGGTCAATTACCTATTACTACAAATAGTTAACTTGTGCATTTAATTTCTTATTTTATGGTGAATGTTTTATTCATTGTGAATGTTGTTATAACACTTTGGATTGCATACAAAGTCTTAAGTAAACTGGTTAAATGTTTTTACCAGTCTGGGATTAAAGTATTATTTATTTTCTATCGTTGATTCACCACCCCTCTTAGTGCTTTATAAGTCTATCAATTGGTATCAGATCCTAAATTCCTTAAGGCCTGACCACTTGGAAGGAAACCCTAAAGCCATTATGGGGGATATGAGTTATAAAGAGATGGCTAGAGTACTTGATGAAATTAGGGATGAGCTAGAAACCCTGAGAGGTAGATTCAAAGCTTTATAAGTAAAGAGGAGAGAACTGACTGAACAATAATTGGAGATATCTGACAACAACCCTTTAGATGAGGCTCCACTTAAGGAGAGAACTTGAAGCTCTTACAATCCATATGAGTCAAGACCTTGAAGCAAGAAGGGTAGATAAAGATCTGATCAAATAGAAAGATCATGAGATCTCTAAGATCGAGTAGGAGAATGCAACATTGTATGAACACTAACAAGAGGAGAAGGAAGAAAAAGAAGCATTACAAGTAGATCTTGAGATGGCAATGTCTCTTAGAGAGACACTCGTGAAGCATAATGAAGATCTTACCAAAGATCTTACTAAAGCCAATGAGAAGCTTGACAAATTCAACAAAATCTCTTCTATGATGGATGAACAGATCCAATCTCAGAGAATGAAAGGTGACACATTTGGATTAGGATTCAACATATTGAGCAAGGTGAGTGTTCTAAATAAAAGGATACTTTATCAAAAGACAACCCGGTATCTAAAGGCATGAAATCGGGTAAGAAGAAGTTTAAACTAGTTTGTTTTAATTGTCTTAAACTTGGACATACTGCCAATGTGTGTAGAAGAAGATCTAATGTGAACACAGGCTATAATTCTAATACTAGATATTCTTCTTCTTATCCTTACTATATGATCTTCTACCACTTGATTGATCATCTTCATTCTTATCACCATAAGGACATTTATCAGTAAAATGTCCAATCTTTCCATAGTTGAAACATTTCGAAGGAAACTTGCCTTTGTATTTGCCTAAACCTATCTTGAGTCTTCTAACAAAGTCAGCCATAATGTCATTAGAGTATTCACCAATTGCATCATCAAAATATTATTCATTTCCTTTTCTTGATGTCTTGATTTGCAACTTCTTTCTTTACAACATCAGTACCAGTAGTCCTAATCTCATAAGCAGTTAGGGAGCCATACAACTCATCCATTGTAAAGACTTTCAGATCTTTTGCTTCTTCTTTTATTGAGACCTTTGTATCATACTTATATGTAAGAGATCTAAGTACTTTCTTCACTACCACCTCATCTTTTATTTCTTCTCAAAACCCTCTAATGGTATTTGTTGTTTCATCAACCCTTTGGAGATAGTTAGCAATCTTCTCTTCATCTCTCATCTTCAAACCCTCAAGCATTTCTCTCAATTTCTGCAAATTGGCTTCCTTGAATTTACCATCGCCTTCAAATATCTTCTATAACTTATCTCAAGTTTCCTTAGTAGAAGAGAAGTTCATAACTTTAACAAACTCATTATTAGACAACCCACTAAGAATGAAATTCTTAGCTTTAGTATTGTTCTCATATTCCCTCTTAGCATCTGGATCAATAGGGGAATTATTAGGGACTGTATAACCATTCGCAACCGACATCCATACATCACAACCTAGAGAGGAAAAATAGGTTTTCATTCTTCTACTCCAAAAGGCATAGTTGACACCATAAAACATAGGACCTTTTGAGCAGGTGGATTCATTTCATGTCATTGTGAACACTTGACAGGATCCACCCAAGCTAGAGAACGCTTTTGACAAATAGGGTACCTATGGCTCTCATACCAATTTTTGGATACAATGGATCACTAAGAGGGGGGTGAATCGGTGATTTAAACTCCTTTTAGTCAACAAGGACATACAAGTAATATATAAAACAAACTGAGTGCTAACCAATAGCTCAAACAATGCAAATAGGGTGTGTGAAAGGACTTGCTAAAACATTAACATAACACATGTACAAGAATACATCATACAACACCAAATATATACGAGGAAAATCCACCCACTATTGGAGATCTTCTGCTCCAATCCATCCTCACAATGAATCTTTGATTAAAATATTTTGGGCACCATCCCTTGATTTATGAGCACCAACTCAAAGGAGCACCAACCCCTACACAATTTATAGAATACAACCTAAAGGATCTACAAACCCTACACTAAGCTTCAACTCAGTGAAAACAATAGAAAACTTAGTTGTACAAATGAAATCATTGTTACAAATGAAGTTTTTCAACCTTACAATATTCTGCTCTATTCGTTCCAACCTTACCGGTCTGTATTCACTCCACCCACTCTGCAAATTTTCTTTTCTAATCACTTCTCTAAATCCTCTCTCACAATGTCTTTTCTCCTCAACTCACACTTTATCACTCTTTATCAGGTACCACTTTTGTTAGCTTGTCACATCTTTGTTCTATGCTCACTACACCAATTTGTTCCTTACACCAGTTTATTATGCTTCCCCTTACCGGTCTAGTCTTCACTCATAAAACACTTCAGATTTTTATCTCTTTGGTTCTTAGATAGCGATTTCACAGTTGCCTTCACTCTTCAACAACAACAATCATAATCTCAAGTCATCATATTTGAACTTGAGCTTTCCCACCAAGAAATAATTCAAACTTAGGGTGGTTAGGGTTTCCTTCACCTAATAAAATCTGCATGAGATCCAATCTAATTTATCTTGGATCGATCACCTATACTCAAGGAATGCATCTGTATGTGTTTTCCATTATCCAATACATATTTGCTAAAGATAGCAATTTCATCCATGATTTTCTGCCTTGAAATCTGTCAACTTGTTTGCAATTTAGCTATTTCCTTCTCGAGGTTCTCTTGCAGTCTATTTTCTTTTCTTCGATCTAGGCACCAAGTACTCACTGATATTTCTCTATCATTATTTCTTCCTCGAGTCGCATCAGTCAGTTATCATCCCATGATTTGTGGTTGTTTCATTAATGTCGACTTAGTTGTTTCAACAACCATGTCGATGGACACTTCAACAACCTCTGCATGCTTGCCACCTTAGCTCCACATGGCATGGCATCAGTCATGCACTTAGCTCACCGACACAAGGTCAATTTATTCTTGAATATTCAACAAACTCATACCGGCACAAGCCTATACTGGTGAGACCTTCTCTTGTCGCTAATCAATAATCCACACTACACCAGTAGCACATCTTCACCTCAGGTGGTTTGTGATTACTCTAAAATTTTGCCTCTTCATCATAAACAGGAAGCCAACCTCTGAAACAATTTATGTTGTACCGGTTATTACTCAACATGCTAATACACACATGCATCTCACCTCATACCAGTGAAGTCACTGATAGTCTCAATAACTACTTGTCTTCCATTATACTAGTTGAAAAGCCTTCATGTTAATCTTCTTAATACCTTATTTGTCTTTCACCATATTGGTACACTCTTCTTTATACCGGATGGCATACCTCTATCGGTAGCCTATCTGCAATACTGATTAACATCAATGACATGTCAATGCCAAAAGAAATGGCCATCGATTTTGCTTTAAACGGTACAAAGTGAAATGGGCGCCCGTTTTTTAAAATTAGGGGTCGGAAGCAACCCTTAGCCTTTTTTTTTTCTTCGGGATAGGCTTGGTCCCACCAAGCCTATGCTTGGACCTCCAAAAAATTGGCTAAGGTAAAATGACATTAGATTTCTACCTTGGCCTAATTTTTTCAGGCCCTTCTTGATTGAATTTTTTGATGAAACAAAAACCCATTAGAGTTTTCAGTGTCTTGATTTCAAAAATATAAATTTCATGATGATAAGATCATTTTTACTATTTTTTGTATTATTTATTAATCAAAAAAGGTACCTAAACCTGAAATGTTGAGGGTCAATAAAATTTTAATAACTTTTTTGTTTTTAGGTTCTTAGAAAAATAAATTATATGAAATCAATTTAGATACAATTATTTTGAATATTAAGAAAAAAAATTGAAAAATATGAAATTTTCATCAAATTATGGTGGTCATACACCCGATGTTTTGAAAATATACCTTATTGTCGGTTAAGAATTAATTAAAAAAATATATTCAATAAAAAAATAAGAAAAAATATTCTCATCAATATTTGGTGTCTTAGGTATCGTTTGCCAAAAATATTTACAAAATTTAATTTATTTGAATCAAAAAAGGGTGGTCATACACATGTGTGGTATGGTCCCAAAACAGGAAAAACCAGTTTTTAAACATGCCTACTAAAAAGAAATTTATACCATGTGGGTATTAAAATAAATTACATATTTGAAATGTAGACTCTGAGCACTACATTCTTTATTACTAGAGTTTTTTAAGATTGAATCTCTAAGTGCATCAAATTATGACATCAATCAAGAGAAATTTTGAAAAACAAAGAAAACACTTCCACTTTTGCCCAAAAGTGGGACTCAACTTCTTGCAGCCACCCCATGGTTATGTGGATTTAGACTGGGCAGGTCATATTGATAGTAGAAGATCCACTAGTGCTTATGTGTTTAGTTTATTTGGTGGTGCCATTAGCTGGATGAGTAAGCGACAGGTTGTGGTTGCTTTTTCTACTACTAAAGCAAAGTATATGGAAGCTACTCATGCTTGTAAAGAGGTCATTTAGATTAAGAGACTATGTTCAGACATTAGAATAAAACAAGGAGCCATGATAGTTTATTGTGACAGTCAGAGTGTGATCTGCCTAGCCAAGAACCCAACATTTCATACCCAGACCAAGCACATTGATGTTCAGTATCATTTTGTCAGAGATATGGTCGAAGGTGGTAGAGTGAAGGTGATTAAGGTAAAAAATTTGATGAATGTTATAGATGCTTTAATAAAGGTTGTAAGCATAGAGAAGTTCAGATGGTGTTCAAAGTCTATGGGCCTCATGGCCCCTAGCAATTGATTTATTGTATTTATACTCCCTTTTCTCTTGCAAGATGTTCCACAAGTGGGAGATTTGTTGGAAAAATGGTGTCTCGACCTTGCATTTGCATAAGGTTACTATTTATAGTAAGTTTTCATTTGAGAACGAAATGGTGTGAAATTCTCCTCGAAGCTTCTGGTTGGCTAGATAAGCATTCTGGAAAAGTTACATCACAAGATCACAGCTAGTTTTGAAGATATTAATTTTTTTGTTTTTGAAGGGTCTAATGGCATGCTTAAATTTGATTTTGAGGACTTTAGAGGCCCTGAAATGACTTCAAAAGTGGGTGTAAATGGCATAGTAGTTTATAAGGCAACAAAGCACTTCGTGAGCTTTTGACACTTCAAACGGGTCCTCAACAGGGCACACGATTCTCAAGTTATGGCCTCAAAATACATCAGACACATAAATGAGCTATAAAAAGGGAGGGACATGTCATAGGACATCTAGGAGGGATATAAGATTAGCTACAATTTATTGGGTGGTTTTAGCCCATGGTTTTACAATACTATTTGACGAGTTCTTCTATTGTATTTCCTATATATGAGGTGTATGGGATAGAGGTTGTGTGTAAGAGTATTTAAAAAGTAAGGGGGAGAAATTCTACTAAAACTTAGTATTGCTAAGGTAATATGCAATGTTTGAATAGAAAATATTATTTTACAAACTTTTCTTTTATTTTCAAATATAGTAATAACTCTTCTTTCAAGAATTAAGTGAAGAAGTTTATTGATATGATCCATACCCAACATCACTTCTCTACTCTTTATAATCCAATGGCCAAGTTGACAATTCACTTAAATTAAATGAATTATTTAATGTAAGCTTGTTGATCAGCAAAGTAAAAATTGGCATCCATATCATCCTACCCTATAGACCTACAATACTTTTGAGATTTTTTTGCATGTGTACATCTCATTTGATCTATCCCTACCCTTATCCTTACTAATTCTATTATTGGAGAGGTTACATCTTTCATTAAAGTGTACTTTAGCAGCTAAACCATTATCAATTCCATATAAACGTTCAAAGATCCCTCTATAGATTTCATCATAACAAAAATAAGCCAAATTATCATCATAACATCACATACATTTATTTCTATATCATAATCATATCAAAAACACATCACCACTTAAATTTTATGACTAAATTTTCTACTACTAAGGTCATAAAATTTTTGAATAGAAAATATCATTTTACATTTTAACTTTAATTTTGTTTTTAAATATAGCAATAACTTTTTTTCAAGAACTATTAAGTGAAAAAGTTTCTTGATATGATCCATAGCAATAAAATTGTTGATCAACAAAGTAAAAATTGGCATCCATATTATCCTACCTTATATATTTACTATACAAACATTTTTTCTCTCATGTGTACATCTCCTTTTATGTCATGTTGAGGTTATTATGTCTCTAAAGATCAAAATTTCTTCACTTCAATTCTTTCTTCACCTACTCATTGATGGTATTATGTAAAATGATTGTCATCACCAAGAGCTTAAGATGTCTAATGATATTGCATGAATGTTTTGGAACAACTATGTCTTCCACAAGCAACTTGTATGACCTTATAATTAACATGCTCTCTATTACACTTTCCATTGTAAAAGAACAATAATGCAATATGCGTGGAAAAGATCCGATAGGTACCTCTCTATGCTCCTTCCTTTTTCTTATATATGCTATGGTGCTCCAATTTTCCCAATACATGTGTTTAAATGAAACTTGACATGTCGATTCATGTGTTTGTTGTCTCTTTGTTTATGTATGTTATAAATTCTTAATAGTCCTAGTTTTTTTCTAATGGTGTTACCCTTTGTATGCCTTGTCACATTCCTTCCTTCTTAATTAGGTGGTTATTAAAAATGCTATTTCTCTTTCTTAATTATGTTTTCTAATTATTTAAGTTTGTTTCTATTATTTACAGATAATTAAATTGAATCAATAATTTATATTTATTTCATAAACAATTACAAAAACAAGAGTTGTGATACAGTTGGAGTCCCTCCCAATTGCAAAAAATATCAAAAAAAAAATATAGCGGAGATTAATAGAAAATATTGATCTCTAGTGTGGAAATTGCAGTTGAGATGAATAGTCAGAAAACTTTTTTTTTTTTCTTGGTAATACAATAGATCTTTAAGGTTATAAGAAAATTGTAATCATTTTGCAGTATCCTGCTAAAACATTGTGAAATAATCACCATCTTGAAAGAACCAAATAAAATGCTATATCCTTCAAATTTTCGTTAGGAAAGATTTGTGATGCAAGAGAAAGAAACCCCTCTTGCCAATAGAAATTCACAATTCAAAAACGAAAACAAACACAGACTCTTGTGTTTAGATTGCAACAAAGAATTTAATCTTATTCTCCTCAAAGCTGTAAAAACACTTTTACAATAATGGCCTTCTAATGGCCCTCTCAAACTTGCAGACAAACAAACTTCTCTCACGCTCTGCCCCTCTTTCCTTCATGGGTCACTGTTACTTTCCACGATTCCCTTCCCTATTTACACAACCACACACCAGTTTCTTATGCCCTGCACACCTTCTTACTTCACATGGGTTACTTCTACCATCGACTCTCTATCCCAACAATGCCTCTTGTTCTCTATTAATCGCATTGTCAAGTCATTTTCTTGTAACACATGCTATATCTCTTCATATTTTACCTTTGAACTCGGTAGAATGTGATTGCAATTTGAGTTTTACTTCCGCATCTATTGACCTTACGCATTCCTTCACCATTGGTTGTTTTATGTACCAAAAGACTGAATAGCCTTCGACAGAATTTAATATTTTAAAATAAACTTGCTCCAGGTTTAAAAACTTCTGAAGTTTAATAAAAAATTCCATTTTGTGCAGCACCAACACTCATTGCATTCCACGTGGGGATATTTTCTGAGGCATTCTGTCATTACTGATCACTAAAATTTAACAAAGCATACTACCCATTGACTGTTTGGATGATCATCTAACCAACTTGGTAATATGTAAAAATCTTGGTCAAAGATTGCACTGATCTCTTTTTAAAATTAGTGCCATTTTATATGAGTATATGATAATGGTGTGACTATATTAACTTTTGAATATACTTGCTGGAAATGTGAGTACAGATGTGTCTCTGATGCCGAGTTTCCTGGTTACTATGGGAAGAAATTTATGTTATATGCATGGATAGGTGCAGTAAATAAAAAGTGCCCTAAAGAAGTTTCTATGTATTTGGTATCTATGTCTCAGGGTTTGCCAAATTTCTAATATAAAGTTTGAAATGAGATGGACTTAAAGAAAACAGAAAAAAAATCATTTTAGTTTGCCCCAAAATGTGTATGGAAAAAGGCTTAGCGTTTGTCATTAAAATATAGTTTAAAAACATGTTTTTAATTTGGTTTTTTCAGACTTATTCTTGTGGGCCTCAGTCTTATTTTGCGTTGTTGCGTGACTCATTGTCTTGTGAATGTTCGCTCATGGAAACTGGGTGTTTAGTGTTGATAGCCTTCTGCTTGTTGTTTGCAGATGTGGTGGCTGCTTGTTTTATTCATGTTGACAGTCTCAGGCTCACCATTGTAGAGATGGTAGCTGCTCATACAGATTTTATTCACAGAATTAATTGAATGTGAAGCAATTTGATTTTGTTTCAATAGTTTAGCAGCCAAGCCCATGTCAGAGGCATATGTTATTAGACAGGAGGGTTGTTTGTTGACTGTTGAGTGTCACCGCAAAGTTATGTGGTGCTGCAATGCCCTGTGGGGAAGCTGTAGCTACAGGAGACAAAAGCCCTACCACACTCAATAACATCTGTTTTAAAAAGAATAGACCTGTTTCATGGAGACTGAATAAATATTGACAGGCATATGATTCCCAAAAATTTGCTATTAAATACTGATGCATTGCAAAGAATACCAAATAGTTACGATAAATAATCCACACTTTTATAATACTATAAACCAATGAGTTCGAAAAATATCATGCATTGTTAAATCTTAGTGATACTAATCAACATAAAAATTCAACTGGCATCATCCAGTAATGTTGCTGGAGAAGACAGACACATCAATGATATGAGTACATTCTTTGCCAGACTAAATCTGTGATTTTCCAAAAAGTTGTGTGATTAACCATAAAAACAACATAAAAATTCAATTCGTATCTTACAATAATATAACTGGAGAAGACAAACACATCAATGATATGAGTACATTCTTTGTCAGTCTAAAGCTGTGATTTTCAAAAAAGTTGTAGTTGCTCATAAAGTTTTATTGATAGAATCAATGGAATGTGAAGCAATTTGATTATGTTTCAAGAGTTTAGCAGCCAAGCTTATGCCAGAGGCATATGTTATTAGACAAGAGGGTTTGTTTGTTGAGTGTTGAGAGTCATTGTAAAGTTATCTTCAAGTCGTTAAATCCAGGTGTGTTGTGGTATATGATTAGGTTATTAATCAATTTGCAATTCTAATTGCAAAGAGTGGCCTGAATTTTCCCTGCAATTTCCGTACGGAAACACTTTTTTATGGTAATTATTAGGCTTGTGGTAGCTCTAAGCACCCTCAGGTTCTCAAATTCAGTTATACCCTGTTCTATTGTAAGGAAACTATTTGCAATCACCATTGCAAATAGAGCCCCAAATTTCCCATGTAATTTCCTTACTGAAAGCCTTGCAAAATGAGCTACTGAACTATTGATTTCATTGAAGTTCATGTAAATCTAACCTTGGAGTTAAAGACTAGATGTAGCTATTTGCAAAGGATTCAAAGTGTATCTTTTCTCTAGCTTTACATAGGCAACACCTGTGTCGCTATGGTCATGTTTTCAATTGAACATATGGTGAATGAAATGTAGACATCTTTGTTTCAATTTGACAAAGTCATCATAGTAAATTAAGTCATCCCTTGTGTAAGAAGCTACAGGGGTTCTTTATCTATGCATGTATTTCACTTCCTGATGAAATCACTTACCTGGGTCAGAAACTAATTCAAGGTTTAAAACCCCTAAATTGGATACACATTACCAGGCTTTGCTCAATGGATATGCAAAACAAAAACCTAGTCCTACACACACATGCTAATATATGAGCTTATCATCAAGACATCAAATTCTTATTTGTCTGACCATTAAGGCAAAATTAACTTACCGAAGCAGCAACGATGAAGGCTAGCTGAATGAACAACGACAATAAAACTGGTTGAATGAGAGGAGTGGAAGAAGGTCATTATTGGCTGTAAAGAAGGGGACATGGCCCGCAAAGAGTTTTAGTTTCCTACACCTTCTTCTTTAATGGTGAAAGCAATCTGGAGGATGCTGATGGTTAATGCCCTAAATTCCCAGCGTCACACATAGACATGATAACAATTCGTAGAATGTCGCATAACCACCAAAACCTTTAGAAACTAAACGTTAGGAAATTTCTTCAATTTTTTTCTGTCCGTTTTTCATTGGTCACAAGATTTTTTCCTTTAATTTTTAACCGAAAAATATAAAAATCTCCAGGAAAAATATGGTGGGCCAATCATAAAAAGAAGAAAATTGTCTAAAATTTTATTTTTTAATCAAAAGTTGCGAACCATTGGGAAAGTTGTTTATTTTTTGTTGGCGTGCTTCCCGAGGAGAGACTAATAAAGCGAGACGAAAACATAAGTCTCTGCCTATACAGGCAGGGACTAATAATCCAAATTATCATCATAACATCACATCTATTTATTTCTATATCATAATCTTATAAAAACACATCAACACATAAATACATAGTCAAATCAAATCATTCATTAAAAATGTCTTCCCATATACGCATACAATATTCAATCTCTAACGATTATGACAAAATATGAGGACAGAATTTATATTCTCTTACGGCTATGACAAAATATGAGATCAAAATTTATAGGTGGTATAGGATTTGCAGGCTACAATAAAACTAACCCTTCTCGATGCTCCTCTGCTCGCCATAATGCCTCTCTCAAGCTAGCATTCTCCGTTGTCGTGCATCCGTCCTCTGCGATACTTGTATATCTTCTGTTCTCATCTGATGAAGTGTCTCGAGCTCTCCTCACACACGATCTTGCTCTGCTTTGAGTGCATCTATCTTGGCACATATCTGTTGCAGACGATCTTGCTCTACATTGAGTGCATCTATCTTAGCAAATAGTTGTTGCACACGATCTTGCTCCACTTTAAGTGCATCTATCTTAGTACATAGTTGTTGCACCTCTGTCTGATGAAGTTTCTCGAGCTCTCCTCGCACACGATCTTGCTCTATTTTGAATGCCTCTATCTTAGCATCTAGTTGTTGCACCTCTGTCTGCATTTGTGTCTCCCTCTCTCGCGCTTCATCATGTTGGATCTGCAGACTATCCCAATCTGCTTGAGCTTGGTCTCTCTCAATTAGGGCCCAATCTCTTCCAACCTCTTCCCTTGCTACTCTCTCATAAAGTTGATCCCTCCCTACCATAGCAGCATACTTCTGTCGCATACGTTGTCTCAACATAAGATTAAAAGTGTCATGTTGGCGCGCTATATCCATTGGCCTATCCCACTCTCCGAAGTTAACTGCGAAACCAAAACACCAAACAATGTTAGTTCTATATATCTCAAATCACATCAAACCCGAATTCATTTCTAGACACATACTCATTTATATCTATAAAAACTCTGTGCGAAGAAAAAGCATATTTGATTTATGTTAATCATACATAGTAGGTTTTAACCTTGAGGCTTAGAAGTGCAAATTTACGAGCGATTACATTTAGAAGTCTTCAGATATGTGATCTAATCCTGCCTGAGATATTAAAAGCAAAAGAAAACATTTCAAGGCAGCCTAGAACCTCTACTAACATTCCGAAAACTAGGAAACTTTCAAGCTTCGCCATAGCCTAACCAAATATTTATCAAACGGTAAATGACAAATCATAATGCAGTGACTACGAAACAGAGACTTACCTATTACTGAAGGTGCAGGAGTTGTCATAGATGCCTCTGAAGACGATAACGTAAAACGGGGATATGCAGCGGAATTGGTAGCGGAATTTGGTCGTGATGAAAATGGCACGGTTACAGCATCAGAAGTAGTGGTCTGTACTAGCGCAGTCGCTTGACCACACACAGGAATTTTAATTGTAGTTGCACCGGTGGGTGAAGAATATGAATCAAAACTGCTAAACGCAAGTGAATGTTGAGATGCAGAGGAAGATTGAGTGGCTGAGGTTCCAAAAGGAAATGAAGTGGGCGGAGTAACAAAAGTCGAAGTAGAATTTCCTGCCGGAGGGTTGAAAAGCATGGGTGGTGTAGAAAATCGTATGCTCGGAATGCTGAAAGACACATCGAGTGCAGAAGATTGCGCGGGGATTGGGAAGAAAGACGTAGGCGTACAAACCGTAGTGGCACCGAAGAGAGGCGTAGTCGCGTAAGCCGCAGTGCGGTAAGGTGTAAGCATGTAAGCTGCACTGCCGCCGAAGAAAGAAGTAGGCCCGTAAGTCGCAGTGCCGGGGAAGGATGGTGCAGGCGCGTAAACCGCAGTGGTGCCAAAGAGAGGTGTCGGTGGCACAGAAGCCGAAGATCCAAACATGACAGGAATTGATGAACTCCCTGCTGATACAGGGAATTCAAATCCTCTGCTCGCCATGGCTAAAACACAAGTAATGCCGAAAAAGGAGTATAATTGAAAACTGAAGACTTTAGACCCTAGGGTTTGTAAAATAAACAATCTGTTGTTCCTGTACGCGTGTTACCTGATTTGGTTTGTTAAAGCATTCTCCAATAGGATTTATATGATATCATAGGACACCGCTTGGGTTGCGTTGGGTTGGCCGACCATAGAATAGGAGATGACTTATTATTATTTTATTTTAAAAAAGTCTTAGAGATTCCAAGGGGAAACAAATTAACCTTAATTCACAATGTAGGGCTACCGTATATTTGCACGGTAGTTCTTGATTATTATAAATTTGAAGTATTGTTGGTTTAAAATTATATTATTTTAATTATATTTATGTCTTATAAGCTATAACTTTCATTTCAATAAAATGATATTTAATTATTTAATATGAATTATAATTCTAAGATTAGTAAAAAAGAATATTAATAATTAGTTAGGTTATTTAGTGTACGTATTGTCTATCATACTTAATTATTTCTCACTCTCATTTTATATTTTTTACATCTGAAATTAATAAAACTTATATTATGTCATGTTTAAAAATAAAATGTCATTTAAAAATTTTCATTTTCATCTCATTAGTTAACTACACCTATACATTAGAAATTTCTTCCCTTTCCAATAAAAACCATAGTCTCTTACAAATTTTATTTTCCTTCAAAATTTTGACTTCCTCTTTCAATACAAACTTCATCCTCTCACTTATTATATATTAAACTGATAATTCATTATTATCCTCCTTCATTGAAATGGTAATTTTCTTATTTAATTGAACAAAAAAAAAATTGTGGCAATCGAATCAAAGGTTTTTGTGTCTTTTGGGTTTTGTTTTTTGGCTGGGTTTGCAACCCTCATGCACCCCAAGTTGTTCTTTTTAGCGGATATGTTAAAGGTTCAGGCCTATCCCACTTTAATCATTCAAAACTATGCCTATACATTAGAAACTTTTCCTTCCCTCACAAATTAACTTCATCTTCCAATTGAAAATTTATCCTTTCATTTATTATTTATTGAATTAAATAATTCATCATTATCTTTATTGAATTGAAATGGTAATTTTCCAATTTCATGGAATCAAAAAGTGTTGTTCAATATTGACTTTTGTGGCAAGGAAATGTAAGGATGCAAGCTCAAATGGATTCTCAATCATTTTGATTGGTTTATAGCATATGAAATCATTTCTTCTCTTTCTCAAAGGCATATGATGTCCTATACTATCAAATGAGCTCTCTCCTTTCTATTCTTCCTAGGAACCAATTATCTTATTTTATTTCTATAGAACATCCTTGTGACACATCAAGCTTTAAGTCAGTGTTGTTGGAGAAAGATTTTCTGTTAATGGATTACCAATGATTTACTTGAAACATCAATCTTCTTGTTATTTTATTCATATTCTTTTTTAATAGATTTTTTAACAGAGGTTTATCATAATTTAAATCCCAAAATTTCTCATGAATAGAAAATGTGAAGTGTGTCGAGCAACTTGCCAAGCATGTGAAGAGTTGTGCCATGAGGAAGAGTTGTGGAATAAGACTCAATAGTCATTTATTTGACCATAGAATATCATCAGCTCTAAGGATTCTAAAATGATATTTTGTAGGAAGCCAATCGGTTCATCTTTAGATTTTGAACCACTCCGGCTTGGTTTCAAGGCTTAGTGGCAGCATATAGAGTAGGGATTCTTGTACAAAATATAGAAAATGTGGATTCTTATAAAATATATTCAGAGTAGCTCTATTGTGTTATCTTGGTTTGGCATGAGATCATGGAGGCAAAAAAGAGAATTTGGTATTCTATTTATTGTGAAGGATACTAAACTTGGATTTGGCAATAATCTTATATGCCAGTTGAATCGTGTTATCTCAAATTTTGTATGACTTGATATAGTGTTAATTATTGTTCCTATATTGTAGAGAGCTAAAACTTAATATAGAATATAATATAATAGATGAAATTTAATGTTCATGAGATATTGGGATTTTAAAAAGAATGGATGTATTGTCATCAACCAATAGAATATTTACTCTTATGATTTAAAAAAAGTGTAATTTCAAATGGCCTTCGATGGGGTCATCACTAGGGATCGCCTCAAATGTACTATTCGCTTTCCTCATGCCTTAGTACTAGATGTTGTAGAGAACATCCTTGGCCCAAACTATCTCACAAATGCTAACCGAACTAGGGCAAACTATGATGTGGCGGCCTTGTTTTTGGCCATTACGGTGTTCTTCACCAAGAATAGAGAGGACACAGGTGCTCTATGCAAGGAGATCTTCATAGCCTCCATCTTGGGTGAAATGGAGAGGGTTCTTGTCAATATTGACAATGATTGGACCATACCAAGGCCAAGAGATTATGATGTTTTTATGAGAAACAACAGGCCGATGCCTAGACTCCCCATTATCACTATGGATGAGGAAGAATTTACCAAGGAAAGGACTGTTGAAGTGAAGAGGAATGTTAATTTCATTTTTCAATTATTTTACGTGAGGAACCCGCCAAAGACTACTTGGCTCGAGGACTTCTTAAAGGAAGAGGGCTTCGAACTCGATGATGGGAAAGGGGTGACGCCTCCCCTTCAAGCTTGAAATAAGGTGGCTACGGATCCTGGACTGAAGATGTGACAATTTTGTTCCTTCCTTGTCACTTTATATTCTCCTTAGCTTGGTACTCTAGCTTATTACTATATTAAGAAAAACAATGTTATCTTATGGACAATACAAACTTTGAAAGAGATATTAATCTCGCCATATCTTAAGGATAAACATCGTTGGTTTAAATTCAATCTCTAGTGTGGAAATTGCAGTTGAGATGAATAGTCAGAAAACTTTTTTTTTTTTCTTGGTAATACAATAGATCTTTAAGGTTATAAGAAAATTGCAGTATCCTGCTAAAACATTGTGAAATAATCACCATCTTGAAAGAACCAAATAAAATGCTATATCCTTCAAATTTTCGTTAGGAAAGATTTGTGATGCAAGAGAAAGAAACCCTCTTGCCAATAGAAATTCACAATTCAAAAACGAAAACAAACACAGACTCTTGTGTTTAGATTGCAACAAAGAATTTAATCTTATTCTCCTCAAAGCTGTAAAAACACTTTTACAATAATGGCCTTCTAATGGCCCTCTCAAACTTGCAGACAAACAAACTTCTCTCACGCTCTGCCCCTCTTTCCTTCATGGGTCACTGCTACTTTCCACGATTCCCTTCCCTATTTACACAACCACACACCAGTTTCTTATGCCCTGCACACCTTCTTACTTCACATGGGTTACTTCTACCATCGACTCTCTATCCCAACAATGCCTCTTGTTCTCTATTAATCGCATTGTCAAGTCATTTTCTTGTAACACATGCTATATCTCTTCATATTTTACCTTTGAACTCGGTAGAATGTGATTGCAATTTGAGTTTTACTTCCGCATCTATTGACCTTACGCATTCCTTCACCATTGGTTGTTTTATGTACCAAAAGACTGAATAGCCTTCGACAGAATTTAATATTTTAAAATAAACTTGCTCCAGGTTTAAAAACTTCTGAAGTTTAATAAAAAATTCCATTTTGTGCAGCACCAACACTCATCGCATTCCACATGGGGATATTTTCTGAGGCATTCTGTCATTACTGATCACTAAAATTTAACAAAGCATACTGCCCATTGACTGTTTGGATGATCATCTAACCAACTTGGTAATAAGTAAAAATCTTGGTCAAAGATTGCACTGATCTCTTTTTAAAATTAGTGCCATTTTATATGAGTATATGATAATGGTGTGACTATATTAACTTTTCAATATACTTGCTGGAAATGTGAGTACAGATGTGTCTCTGATGCCGAGTTTGCTGGTTACTATGGGAAGAAATTTATGTTATATGCATGGATAGGTGCAGTAAATAAAAAGTGCCCTAAAGAAGTTTCTATGTATTTGGTATCTATGTCTCAGGGTTTGCCAAATTTCTAATATAAAGTTTGAAATTAGACGGACTTAAAGAAAACAGAAAAAAAATCATTTTAGTTTGCCCCAAAATGTGTATGGAAAAAGGCTTAGCGTTTGTCATTAAAATATAGTTTAAAAACATGTTTTTAATTTGGTTTTTTCAGACTTATTCTTGTGGGCCTCAGTCTTATTTTGCGTTGTTGCGTGACTCATTGTCTTGTGAATGTTCGCTCATGGAAACTGGGTGTTTAGTGTTGATAGCCTTCTGCTTGTTGTTTGCAGATGTGGTGGCTGCTTGTTTTATTCATGTTGACAGTCTCAGGCTCACCATTGTAGAGATGGTAGCTGCTCATACAAATTTTATTCACAGAATTAATTGAATGTGAAGCAATTTGATTTTGTTTCAATAGTTTAGCAGCCAAGCCCATGTCAGAGGCATATGTTATTAGACAGGAGGGTTGTTTGTTGACTGTTGAGTGTCACCGCAAAGTTATGTGGTGCTGCAATGCCCTGTGGGGAAGCTGTAGCTACAGGAGACAAAAGCCCTACCACACTCAATAACATCTGTTTTAAAAAGAATAGACCTGTTTCATGGAGACTGAATAAATATTGACAGGCATATGATTCCCAAAAATTTGCTATTAAATACTGATGCATTGCAAAGAATACCAAATAGTTACGATAAATAATCCACACTTTTATAATACTATAAACCAATGAGTTCGAAAAATATCATGCATTGTTAAATCTTAGTGATACTAATCAACATAAAAATTCAACTGGCATCATCCAGTAATGTTGCTGGAGAAGACAGACACATCAATGATATGAGTACATTCTTTGCCAGACTAAATCTGTGATTTTCCAAAAAGTTGTGTGATTAACCATAAAAACAACATAAAAATTCAATTCGTATCTTACAATAATATAACTGGAGAAGACAAACACATCAATGATATGAGTACATTCTTTGTCAGTCTAAAGCTGTGATTTTCAAAAAAGTTGTAGTTGCTCATAAAGTTTTATTGATAGAATCAATGGAATGTGAAGCAATTTGATTATGTTTCAAGAGTTTAGCAGCCAAGCTTATGCCAGAGGCATATGTTATTAGACAAGAGGGTTTGTTTGTTGAGTGTTGAGAGTCATTGTAAAGTTATCTTCAAGTCGTTAAATCCAGGTGTATTGTGGTATATGATTAGGTTATTAATCAATTTGCAATTCTAATTGCAAAGAGTGGCCTGAATTTTCCCTGCAATTTCCGTACGGAAACACTTTTTTATGGTAATTATTAGGCTTGTGGTAGCTCTAAGCACCCTCAGGTTCTCAAATTCAGTTATACCCTGTTCTATTGTAAGGAAACTATTTGCAATCACCATTGCAAATAGAGCCCCAAATTTCCCATGTAATTTCCTTACTGAAAGCCTTGCAAAATGAGCTACTGAACTATTGATTTCATTGAAGTTCATGTAAATCTAACCTTGGAGTTAAAGACTAGATGTAGCTATTTGCAAAGGATTCAAAGTGTATCTTTTCTCTAGCTTTACATAGGCAACACCTGTGTCGCTATGGTCATGTTTTCAATTGAACATATGGTGAATGAAATGTAGACATCTTTGTTTCAATTTGACAAAGTCATCATAGTAAATTAAGTCATCCCTTGTGTAAGAAGCTACAGGGGTTCTTTATCTATGCATGTATTTCACTTCCTGATGAAATCACTTACCTGGGTCAGAAACTAATTCAAGGTTTAAAACTCCTAAATTGGATACACATTACCAGGCTTTGCTCAATGGACATGCAAAACAAAAACCTAGTCCTACACACACATGCTAATATATGAGCTTATCATCAAGACATCAAATTCTTATTTGTCTGACCATTAAGGCAAAATTAACTTACCGAAGCAGCAACGATGAAGGCTAGCTGAATGAACAACGACAATAAAACTGGTTGAATGAGAGGAGTGGAAGAAGGTCATTATTGGCTGTAAAGAAGGGGACATGGCCCGCAAAGAGTTTTAGTTTCCTACACCTTCTTCTTTAATGGTGAAAGCAATCTGGAGGATGCTGACGGTTAATGCCCTAAATTCCCAGCGTCACACATAGACATGATAACAATTCGTAGAATGTCGCATAACCACCAAAACCTTTAGAAACTAAACGTTAGGAAATTTCTTCAATTTTTTTCTGTCCGTTTTTCATTGGTCACAAGATTTTTTCCTTTAATTTTTAACCGAAAAATATAAAAATCTCCAGGAAAAATATGGTGGGCCAATCATAAAAAGAAGAAAATTGTCTAAAATTTTATTTTTTAATCAAAAGTTGCGAACCATTGGGAAAGTTGTTTATTTTTTGTTGGCGTGCTTCCCGAGGAGAGACTAATAAAGCGAGACGAAAACATAAGTCTCTGCCTATACAGGCAGGGACTAATAATCCAAATTATCATCATAACATCACATCTATTTATTTCTATATCATAATCTTATAAAAACACATCAACACATAAATACATAGTCAAATCAAATCATTCATTAAAAATGTCTTCCCATATACGCATACAATATTCAATCTCTAACGATTATGAAAAAATATGAGGACAGAATTTATATTCTCTTACGGCTATGACAAAATATGAGATCAAAATTTATAGGTGGTATAGGATTTGCAGGCTACAATAAAACTAACCCTTCTCGATGCTCCTCTGCTCGCCATAATGCCTGTCTCAAGCTAGCATTCTCCGTTGTCGTGCATCCGTCCTCTGCGATACTTGTATATCTGCTGTTCTCATCTGATGAAGTGTCTCGAGCTCTCCTCGCACACGATCTTGCTCTGCTTTGAGTGCATCTATCTTAGCAAATAGTTGTTGCACACGATCTTGCTCCACTTTAAGTGCATCTATCTTAGTACATAGTTGTTGCACCTCTGTCTGATGAAGTTTCTCGAGCTCTCCTCGCACACGATCTTGCTCTATTTTGAATGCCTCTATCTTAGCATCTAGTTGTTGCACCTCTGTCTGCATTTGTGTCTCCCTCTCTCGCGCTTCATCATGTTGGATCTGCAGACTATCCCAATCTGCTTGAGCTTGGTCTCTCTCAATTAGGGCCCAATCTCTTCCAACGTCTTCCCTTGCTACTCTCTCATAAAGTTGATCCCTCCCTACCATAGCAGCATACTTCTGTCGCATACGTT